>NC_065965.1:2443333-2748750 GCF_021464435.1 Cataglyphis hispanica | reverse complement strand
GGAAAATATGATATACCTTTTTAATGATATAAAATGCTCTTTCATGCTTCCTTTGTAAATGTCATTATTACAGTTTGTAACGAATGGCATGATCTTATGTTATTCAAGCGCTGGTCGCATTACGGTTGTTTAAAGACTTTATATAAGAATTGAAAAAAAATGAGATATCGTATTCAGAATGTAAGATTAATGTTATTTGACATTTTTTACGCTGGAAACTGTTTTTATCGTAAAAAGAGTTATAATAAATTTCGAGAAAATGTCACACACAAATTTTGAAGTAGCTCGATAATATAATAAATTGTAGATTATTATATGTATGTTGTGCTAAAGTATTTTTATAATTTTATATATAAAATATTATAATGATATAAGGGAAACGCCTTTTTTATGCACATATACTGTATCATTGTATTTGAGACAAAAAAAAACAACACATATGAATAAAAAATCATTTACTATTTCTAGCTTCTATTTATAAATCTGTTTATATTAATTTGAATCTAACTTTCTATTCTTGTTAATTTCTTATATATTAGATAACTTTTGAAATTGATTGACACATCTGGTCATAAGGTTTACATAATGGTATATCATAATACATAAGGTTTAAAAGTTTATGATTTTTACACAGTTGCTATATTATTATTTTATTCAATACTTTACTTTTTGCATAAAATGCTTTAAAAAGACAAACGCAAGTGCAATTTTACGATCGCCGAATCAAAGTTCACTGACTGAGCATTAGCATGAGATTACCGTCAGATCTTCTGGCGGCTCGCGGAAATGGTTATCGGCTTAATTACATCTCCAGGGTGCAATTACACGGGCCAATTTGGAGAGGGCAATTTGAAATGTAATTGTCAGTCAAATCAAACGCCATTAGAGATTCACCCTTGGATAAGTAGTAACTCTGCTTCTCAAAGCATGCATGGGATCGATAACCGTTATATCTTTGTTTATCGACAAGCAGAAAGTATATTGCAGTGTAATTGATGCATGCATTAACTAATTTTCATTTGTTCATTATAAGAAAAATATATTATTTTATTGCACTTATTAAAGTTAAAGGAATCACATAGCATTGAGATGATACATAAGATAATATTAAAAATAGAGATAAACTTCACGCTTTACAAATTCGACATTTTTTAAATATAACTAAATATTTTTTATCATGACATATATACGAGATATCTTGTCGCGTAAAATAATTCTTGACAAGATATAATGAAATAAGTATAAGATGATTTCTGTGGTTCATAGCGCATGTCAAATTTCTCGTCGAACATTTACATAGCCATAAAGATTCTAAGGCATCCCATGTCCCATTTATCATGCTCCGCCCGTGTCTTGTCATGTCTTGTCTAAGAGCTAAAATTCGCTTTTACTCGAACGACGGCGACGTTCAATGGTCCCGCAGAACACACTTGTTCCTGACAAACTTGAAAGCGAACATATAATATTCATGTTACACGTGGACGCAGAGCAGAGATGCGAGAGATAATCTTAAGGACGTTCCAACAAGTATTAAAGGAACTTTGGGGGAACGAGATCGCACGCATCGAGAATGTGCGCGTGTACAATTTTATTTCTTCTATAAGACTACTGTTTGGATGGTGCATATGTGTATATATATGTATATATAATAATATATGTATATAATAGCACATGATTCATGAACACTAATGCACGAGCCTGCTGTTCGAAGAGAAAAGGACCGAAATAAATCAGAGCAGTAAAAGTAATACCGAGCACGGTATTGCATAAATCATGGCTCATGGAAAGTCGCACGTGTTGCATATATATACCTGGCTGACAGGTATTAATGACTTTTGGTGACAGACCGGAAGACCTGTTAAAGCAGTTTCTCTTGGAAGCCGGCTAAGAGTTAGCATTTTTAGATAAAAAATGATTTGATCAAATTAAATGTATATAATTCGTGTATATAAATGGTTTGTCGAATTGTCAAAATTTGGATTTTAATTATATTAAAGCTTTATTTATTACTGCATCTATTGTAAACTTTGTAGTCATGTTAAATAACAAGAAAAGAAACTAAAGTAACAAATAATGTTTTAAATATAATATTACATAAGATGCAAAAATGTTTAAACTACAAAGTAAACACATAAAGTTCTTGATTTAATTAACCTTGCGGTATAAAATAAAGTTGGGGTTATGGTTAAGTAAAAAAGTTTCACAAGAAGTTCATAGGAAATATATAGGTATATGTATGTACACACATAGATATAGTTGTACACGTAGTTACAGACGTATGTGCGTAACGTACCGTGACACATAAAAAAGTCATGAAATACTTGAGGTGCGACAACTGCCACGCGACAATCTATTTTTTTCCGCTTAAGCTTCCGCAAATATTACCGAGCAAAGTTATTAATACGTACGTTACACGATATGTGCCAAGTTCTTCGTTTCACAATCACCACATAAAAAAATATGTAAGCGTTTCGGTAAGCAGATGCTGGAACGCTTATTTTACTAAAGACGTGGTGTTTCACATTAATATGCAACCTACGGTGTTCTGTCGTGTCGTGATAAGTGAATAAACCGATATGGCGACGTGTGCCAGACCACTGCGAACGTACATTCGACGCAGTGCATCCGTGAAAATGTCACCGTAACATCCGTCGATGAATAACGTACAATAGCATACTAATGTCGCAGTGTTAATGCGAGAAAATTACGAATCGCCAGAATCAATAAAATGGCAATCTTTGAATTCAATTAAAATCAAACTAGTTATTTTAATAATGAGACCTTCTTCAAACCTCAACAATACCTTTTCTGTTTCGAAATATTAAAAAATTATACATATTTTTTGGTAATAATTATTACTATATTTTACAAAAATATTTTATTTAATTTTATCTCTATTCTGCGATTTTGTAAATAATAATCATAAATTTTTGGATATTTATAATTCATAAAATTTTTCAAGTTTTTTTCGATATTTTTCATTAATATGTATGTTTTGTTTGAAATATTTTATATGTTAATATGTATGTTTTCAATATATGTATATGTTTAATGTATTTTCTATGTTAATATAACGCTTCGATATTATTTGAAGATCATGAAATATGAATATCTCCGCTGCAACAGAGACTGTCCAGCTCATAAAGATTTCAATGCGGCTATAGCTGTTTTATTCATGACAAACATACACCATTAAATATATATGTCTGCGACATGCATTGCAATATGGGGCATCGGACAATATCATGGCTACGGATAATGCATTTTCTCATAGGATGGACGCGCGTCGATTGACAGAAAATTGCTGTTCAACTTCGTTGCAAATACAATTCAACGCACACATTGCTACAGTAAAATAGCTGTGTAATAGTGTTGCCCGGCAAGGGTAGCAGCTTTTACGCGTCGATGTAACGACAGCTTTGCGCTCTTGGGAAATCTTTGCGAGATGAAGCGACGATGTCATTATACCATAATAAATGCATTAGTCGCGAATGGATCATGAAAAATTAATTTCTAACGTTAATTCGTGGATTATTATCGTGCTCATCTCGGAAATATGCCTGCAATATGCCTATATTAATAATTTATTTCAATTGAATTAATATTTATTAAAAATAAAATGTGTGGTTATAATGAAGACAAAATAAAAACTAGATTAATATAATCAATCACGTTATGGTGACATATAAATGCAGGATACAATAATTGTACGTACTTTGTGATGTAAAAATTCAGAACGATCTTGATAATTATTTCAAAATATTTTTATCAATTTATGAAGTAAACAATAACACATAATCACAATCGTACTAAAAATATAATATTAATTTATTATTCAAATTGTCTCTGTTATTATTCATTTTCTGTTTATATATATATATATATATATATATATATATATATATATATATATATTATGTATATATATTACTTTTTATTATACCACATTCTTCTGGTTTGACGATATCTGTGTCTTTATTGATCTTCACAACATTAATATATGAACCGAAAAAAAAGCTTTGTACAGTTTATTAGCGAAAAAAAATAACAGCGATTTCAGTTCTTCCACAGATGTCCTAATTTCGTACATTAAGTCCACCCTCAGATAAGATTACCTTGAGAGAAAAAAAAGAGCAATGTAGCGTACACAGGCTACGAAGGTTGTAGGGATAGAGGAGATCGACAGGGTGGATATAATCGGATTCTGAGCTGGATAAAGTTCGTTTGATTTCCTTCTCTACCCAGCAGCATCATCCATGTGGAATGAAATTCTTGTATAAGTTGTATTAACTTCCTATGTATCAACTTACCTTTTATTAGGATATATTGTTTCTCAACGATTCGATTTATTGTCGCAATAAGGCCGGAAGTATTATTCTCTACGAGTTAGGTTATTAAGACATTCAAAAAAAATTTCTATTCTGTTTTATTATAAATAACACATAAATATTTGGTTACGTATTGTATGAGTAAAAAAAAGATAATTTTATTATAAAAATTATTATTATAAAAGTGCATATATAAGGTATTTTTATTAAACGTATAATCCTGCAATTATTCTAATAGATATAAGCTATGAAACCAAAGTTTATTTGTAAAATTTCATACATAGATACAAATAAAAAATAAACATTTTATTGGCAAGATAAGAATCCTATCAATTGTTATTTATTACAATTCAACTTTTTTTTATTTAAAAAACTTTATTAAAAAAGAAATACAGATTTTCTAATGTATATAAAAAAAATGCAAGTTAGTTTAATATATATAAAAAAATGCAGAGTTTAATACGCGGAATTTAATTCTAAGTATCTCAAGTTGTCGAGAAAAAAAAAGGATTACCTCTTGCGATGATACCAATAATGTCCGTAATGCAGTAACAGACGCAGCGAAATCATCGTTCTCGCATCTAGATTTATCTACCCATAAATAAGTCGCGCACATAAGTGACGCACAAGCTCGCAATCGCTAAAGCACCGTCAAAGTTAATCCGCTCGAATAGAGTGAAGAGATGGGGCTGTAATTTTCTATTTAGAACCTGCTGGTAACTTTAAAGGTTGCCGTTGAATTTATGGTAGATGCGCTTAGTCGAACGGAATCGCGAAGGCTAATTTCGTTTATCGTTTGCCATGTAAACTAAGAAAAACGGCGGCTTACGCGCGCGTGCAAATTTGTATTCTAATTTTCGTATTGTACGTATATATTACATACCATTTATGTCGTTCCAGATCTTCCACAAATACTCCCGTTTGTCTATGAATTTTTGTTTTTTTACCCAAAAATTAATTTATCTTAAATATTTAAGCGAATTTTATTCTACAAATTTTCTTATTTATTTTTTTTTTTTATTATGTTTTATATGCTTTTATTGAGATACGAGCTAAGAGATTGCTTTCTCGTCACCAAAAAAAAAAAAAAGAAAAAATAATAACAATATTTGAAATATATTACCTTTCTATCATTGCGATAGAATATTATAGACTTGGTGACAAAATTTTTGGTTAAAGTATATCATCAGGTCTTACAATTAACGAGTATATCTTGAGCCTGTCGCACATTAATCTTGCTTTCGGCGCGCGTCGCGTTTCACGCACCGTTAACATCAGGGCTCCAGGCGTCTCGCCTATGGAATATCGAGAGATCGATCGCGCGAGTCAGGCGAGAGCGGGAAACCATCCGAGAAATGGCACGTAACTCCCTAAGATGGTAAAGCAAATAACGACATGGTGGAAAATCGGGCGTCTTCGTTGTTTGGACATCGCTCGAAACTTTTTTCAAAAGAAAAGTTTTTTATCCCGTTTCCCTTATTTCTTCTCCGTTATTCTGAAACTTGACGGGATGAAAAAGCGAACCCCATTGCCGTTTGGCGCTTGCGAATCGATGAACTAGCTTAGGTATTTCAACATCGCCAAGCAACGCCAATATTGTGGAATGTTTTGTTCTTCTTGCGCTTTTAAGTTTTTCGCTTCGAAAATACCGATAGTTTTACAATTTCTGTATGTGTTCGAAAACAGGAATAGCTCTTCCGCGTGCATTCTCTTGGCAGTCTTTGATAGCAAATATATTTAGCATCAATTATTCCTTTAGAAGAGAGAAAATAGGGTATAGATATATTGATATGCTAAAACATTCAGTTGTTCACTCTTTCTATGACGCAACATTCTGAGGCAGATGATACTCGTATAATAAGGAAAAAGGAAAATGTATCCGGAACATCGAAAAATGGGCACAAAGGAAGATGTGTAATTGAGCGATGTTTTTCATGTTGTCAAGCGCAGCGAATTTATTCTTCATGTCATTCAGAGGACGATGTTTTCACTTGATGCCACAGAAAATACTAAAGAAATATTCACCGAAAGAGTCTGTGACAGATAGTTATTTGTTTACCAAATCGCTTTGCTTAGTCAGTTTTATATTGCACTTATTACTAATAAATAGAAAGAGAGGAAGTGTGTGTGAGTGAGCGAGGAAAACAAAAGAAAGAAATGCAAAAAGAGAAAAGTGGCGAAGAGAGACCAGAAGAAGAGAAAACTATCATTTTAAAGGTAAAAAGCTGTTTTTTGTTTTTGACCAGCATTGTCTTATATTATTGCTAGACATTTGAGAGAATTCACCTGTGCAAGTGATTAAATTAGTGTTTCCCTTTCGTTCTCGCAATTGCATCCGGATTGTTTATTCGACCATATGATGAAGCGATTTATCGTGGCACGGCGTCGTTTATTCGGCACCTCGAACAAACTGCCATCATAGTTTATTAGGCCATTAATCATCTCGCAGCAGTTGAGAAATTGAACAAGTCGGCTTTGCCAGAGCAGCAACGACTGCTGCCATTGCGGCATTGATAAGAAAGCTGGACTGTCTCAAAATGTCGAGAATTCTCACAATCTCACATCACTGAATTATTGCCAGAAGATATGATAACGTGATCTTTAGTAGATTTACGCAGCATGTATCTTATTCCAATATTTTTATACATAAAGTAGGTAAATCTAAATTAAAAATTCTAAAATTATTTTATAAAAAATTCTAAAAATTGTTACAAGAATATTCTTTGTCAGCTATAAATTTTAATATATTCGCCTTACATAATCGACATAAAATCATTATTGATATAAATAGTTAGTAATTGGTAATTACAAATATCTCTTAGAGAGAGCGTAGTAAGTGTTGCTTTGTCACATTAATTTGCACGCGTCTTTGCTGGAGAAATATTGACGTACTCGATGTTCGTTATTTGATTGCTCTAGCAATTTCTCTCCGCGCCACTGACTCTTTTGTCATGGAGGATCTATTCCGAGAGTCGCAATGAGAATTCATCGCTTATTACAACATTCCGCGTTCCACTTCTGCGAACGAAATATTTCTTTCCCCAGACGTTTCGACGAAGTCAAAGATCAAATGACTATTCTCTCCGTACAGTCTTCTCGTCTCGAGATTGTTCCAGTTTATTAAATCATCTTTCCACCGCATCGTCGACATGCAAATTCTTCTGAGCGCAAGTTTTCACCGCATTTTGCGATCTCAAAAAAATATGAAAAACCGAGAAAGATGTGAGTAACTAGAAGAAAAACGGCTGGCATAATGTACGTCGTATTTTCGCAAATAAAAAATCGCGAATATCATTACGAAAGTCTGATTTTTCTTCTCATTCCTGCACTCTTCGCAAAGTGAGTTGGGATTATTGCAAATAAAAGGAGTATTCGCCGCAGACAAACGTTATTTTTCGATTAAAGTGGCAATTTAAGAAATAAATTATTTTCTGAAAATGTTATATTTCAAATATGAATTACAGTACATAATTATTAATATTATAGAAACTTAAAGAAACAAATTGTATCATGACCTACTTTTAACTTATCAGATAAAACTAAATATATTGTTTTTTCTCTTGTGCAATATTATTTTTACTAGTCTACAATAATAAGAACAATTAAATTGATACTACATATTTTTCTGTTATCAAAGCATAAGATGATATTGATTATTTTGTTTTTATAATATTAAATTTTCTTACAATAATCTCTCATTTGATAATTTCACAGATAAAAATGCTGCGAGAATATATTAAAATACAATTAAAATTATTATATTCATTTAACAGTATTTTCTCCGAAAGTTTTTTGCCCTACAAAATTAAAGCAGTTTTTTTTTTATTTTTCGCTGCAAAACAACAGACAAAATTTGCTTTCAACGAACGGCAAAAAAACCATCGAGGAATGAACATGACGTGGGAAAAAAGAATTTAATCGTGAAGCGAATCGCGTCGGAATGTTTCTCCTAATTCTTTTTTGTTTCTTTGCTCCCTCGGCGGTAGATGTACATACGGATGGACGATTCTTGTGTAAACGAACACCATGGCCGACGATTCTCCACGGTAAAATGACGCTGGTATATGCAAAACACTACGAACTCAATTTCTGGTTTTTCACGCGCACACTTTTCATCTTCCCTGCTGTTTCACTCTCTGCATCCACGCTGCAACGAAGCCGCTTTTTCATTTTGCTATAATGTCGCTTGAATGCGTGAATACGATGTTATCTAGGGTCAAGCGTGCCCTGCAAATCTCGCTTCAAATATTGTACAAGAGATTAAAAATAAAGGGCATGCAAATAGTATTCTAAACTATTAGCTAAAAATTAAAAAATAGCGATTATTCACAAATAATTTTGTATCATGTTCATTTCTATTTTATTGCCACACAATTTGTAAAACATAAATTATTTTGATTTGCTATTAATTTTTATAACTTAATCTAAATTGTTTTTGTCTAGTTCATAAAAAATTCTTTATAAATTTAACAGATGATATATATATATATATATATATATATATATATATATAATATGTATATACATTGCCAATTTATAAAAAATTATTTTTAATACAATATTTTGTATAATCAAATAAGCTATACGAAGAAAAGCGAGTACGTCACAAGTCAAGCTGTTTGAGATACAAACGCAGTTTCGTAAATATACAGACAAGATTACGTATATTTACTTGGCGAAACCTGGATCTGTCTATAACAAATCGAACGTATTTGTTTGATCAATATATATAGACAGAGACAAAGTGATAAAGAAACGAAAGGAGAATAAACACGATCACGTACGACGGAACTATTTTGTCAAAAATTCGTGCTATGAAGCGTTTCGTTCGATGTAAAATGCGAGCATGTATTGATTTTATATTCACACTTGTCACAGTTATCAGCAAGCTTCTAACACCTCGCGTGAGTTAACTTTAGAGACTGTATCCAGAGATAACGCGCGTTCTGGTTTGATAAATGGAAGACACGCGAAAAGTTCGCAAAGCTTTCGAGAAACTTTTTGCTACAGAAATGGCAACTTACTACAAGAATAGTGATAGGATCCTCTTAGGATCATAGAACTTTCAGGGACATTTCACGACTGAAATACATATAAAAACATATTTTAATATAAAAGATAAATAAAAATTTATTTACTTTTTGTCTTTTATACAAGCTTTCTTCTATTTTTTGTTACTTGTTTTAAACAGTTTTCAGAATTAAGAATTTAAAATTTAATAAATTAAATTTTTATTTGTGATTTATATACATATATTACTTATATTTTTTTATTAATTTTTATTTATTTTGATTGATTATAAGCGCACCGAGAACAAATAAGATAATGAATGTCCAAATACTATAAAATTGCCGATGTTTTATTTGTATCAATAATACTAGTTGCTGTCTTCCATAGAAATGCCATTTCCGTTTCAATTTATCAAAAATCACAATCGGCTTTGATGAGTATTAAAAAAAGCAGAAAACATAGATGAAACATATTCGTGAAATAAAATAGTCAAAAAAGGTAATTTTGACATTGCCACAGATTCAATCGAAAAGGCGATAGAAGTCCCTGAAAACCATTTTTGGCGGTTAAACGGAGAACAGCTTTGCAGCAAATTATGTGGGAATGCTGTTTACGAGTATTAGCAGAAAAGCAAGAAAGAAAGACAAGGTTCTTTGTAAAACGATTGAAATGCGTGGTAATTTTGAAAGAGAAGAGTTTCGATGAAAGAACTGGACGGCTTTCATAGAAAAGAATTTGAACTCTGTACTCTTCCCTTTCCAGATTTTTTCCAAAGAGAAGCATGAGATGTATCTTTATTCGTACTAATGCTGCGAAAGAAAATGTTGCCATTTCTCTTTCAAAAATAACTTAAAGATCTTACATATATGTTGAATATATATATTTGTTTAATTATTTTTATAAAATAGTATTAAAATAAAAAATTAAAATATTTATAATTATAACAAACTTATAATATATTTCATTGCTTTATCCAGTTTTATATTTTATATTCGATCGAAATCTATTATATATGTGAACAGTTGAAAAAATTATCAGTATTATATTTCCAAACATGTTACATTTTGAGGATACTTATTTTTAATTTTAATTAATTTATTCAGTTATATTATGTGAGATAGTAATCTTTCTAATACGCAAGGATATACTATTTCTTATTCAAAGTTCGAGTGCACGAAAATAGAGATTGGAGCAACAGGTATGATGTACCACAGTGACTAGCGTGTAAATTTAACCGCATGATTTTCAAATTTTCCCCGTCGTTTGAGATTTGTCTATTACATTAATGTGCGAGACGTTGTGGATCGAGAAAAATTGTAGCTTCGCGCGAACTTGATTTTTTTGCGTTATTTTTTCATTTCGATGAAAATGCACGTCATGTATGATTAACATCAAAAGTGACAGACAAAATTCTATATAATCGTCATATTTTTGAGAAGTTTTATGGTAAAGAATATGTTTGAAAATTATAATCGTTTTATTAAATATATTTACCTTAAATATTTACTTATTTATAAAAAATTAATAGATAAAAGATTTAATACTTATAATTGTTTTTGATATAAGTATTTTTGACATAAATTATTTTGCGAGCTGCTGAAATTTGAATATATTTATATTTTAAAAATCAACGTTTATATTATAACTTTTATATTATTATACAATTTAATTGTTCCTGTAATTATATAGTGTCGATAAATATAAAGATATATTTTATTCTAATTTTAGATAATGGATATTTGAATAAAATTTTTATAAAAGAAGACTGCTTTCACACCCACAATTTCAGATCCGTAGTTTTCTTCAGAGTCACAATGTAGGAATTTTCCCTTTCTCTCTCTTTTCTTAGAATATTTATATATATCTGAAAATATAAAAATATAAAGAACAAATTTGAAAGGTAAATTTAAAGAAGAAAGATCTTGAATTGATGACAAGTATATAATAACGAATTGTCAACAAAAAGAACAGACAAGTCCAATATAGATTGTATTAGTATCATGAAAAATTGATCTCGTGGAAATATTTAAGAATTAAAGCTGAAATAAGCTAAAAAAAAGTATTTTCCCTGTAAATATATAATATAATATAAATAATAATTTTAACAGAGATATGTAAAAATCTCAATTTTTTGTAAAACGATTATAAAAAACAACAAAAGAGAATAAATAAAAAATATTCAAAGAAATTTATTGATTGTAACCGACTACGTATTCTCCATCGCAATGCGTCGTTGAAACGAAATTTCCGGCTTTAGCAAAGATAAATATTATTTCTCTCAAATCTGCGCGTGTGTGTATATGTGTGTGCATATATGTGTGGATATATGTATAATATATGTGTGGTGTACGCTATAACACATCTATCCGTTCCAAATTCTTGCAGATCCGGCGTTGACGTTTACTGAACTAATCTATCTCTGGCACGTATTGTATTTCGAGCTTTTAACGAAACCCGTAGCTCCGCCGCGCGTTTAAATCAAATCCCGAAATATCCGAAAAACTTTTGGCGAGGAGAAAGCAATCGGGCCGGCTGCAAAATGCAAATTCCTACCGGCATATTTTCTATCTCTCTCTTCCTTTCTTTCTTTTCTCTGCATTGTGTTAAAACTTGGACTAAATATCCACCATATTTCCAAAATTTTTTTTGTTATTATTTTTACTCGGTCGAAGCGTGACGGTTCATTGCGTTTCTACCTCCGTACGAGTATCCTGCAATCACTCCAACCTGACGCACGACGGATTTTTTCACGTCGACATATGGATCAGGAAAGTATATATAGAGTTGACGTTTGACTGGCCGGCAACTCGATGCTGTTTGTGCGGCTTCACCCGTTGATCTTACTATTTGAAACTATCCACAAAAATAAAATCGATATCACATGATGCGGTAGAAGAAATATTTTATAGATTCAAATAAATTTACTTTAAAATATTTTTAATCTATATCTCTTTAATAGTAAGATGATAATCTTATAATTATTTTGACAGATTTAATACATGAGTTAATTGCAAAAAATTAATACGTCAATTTATAATAAAATATTGTTTTGCTATCTTTAAGTTATTATTTTTAATTGGCATAATATCACAAAACTGATATTATCTTTTTTTAAGCGAATTAAAAACAAGCTCATATTGTGTTTGAAAAAAAAGACAATGTCTATAATTTCTTAAGAATTTAAAATACAGAGAAAAATGCCGCCGATAAACGATAAGCGCAACAAGTGCAGCACTTTGCTTGACGAAGCGACTAAAGGCGGTTGCCTCTACTCCGAACGAGTCTTTTGTCTCCTTGTACTTTGTGTAAAAATGAGGGTATTTTGTCTTGGACGTTTCTTTGATCGCTATAAATGACGCTATAAGGCTCCGTCTCCACCAAACGGATACTGTTTCGCGGAGATTGAAAATAAATCTGGATTGTACAATCCGGAAACATCTGGTATGTAACATACGATATATTTTAAATATAGTGCAAGTCCAATAAAGTCTTGATACATAGTATCAAGACTTTATTGGACTTGCACTATATTTAAAATACAAGCAAAATATTTTTAGATGAGTACAAATTCTTTATTTTAAATATGTCAATGTATTCAAATCATTTTCGATTGTTCTAAGATGCGACAAAAACATATCAATTTCGAGATTCTTCAAGAGAATCTTCTTGAATGTTTTTGAATGAATCTTCGGAATCCGATGGAATGGTTACATCTAGATTTTTTTTTATTTTTTAGTATTCGTGATTTAAATTTATATTTATTATTCGTGATCTAAATTTATATTTATAAATTTTCTCTCGACCGTGTTTTATTAAATTTACTTTAATTTTATGATTTTTAATGTTATAAAATATTTTAAATTATAATGTAATTATAATATTAAACATTTTTAATGTTATTAAAAAAAATTTTAAGATTTATTATGAAATATTAAATTTTACAAGTAAATTTATAATCATCTTAAATTTATTAAAATAAATAGTAAAAATGAATATTAAAATATTATTGCTGAAGAATTGATCTATCGTTCAAAACCTTTAAATTAAATAGAATGATAGAAAGATGGAATATTTATATTCCTATAATTAATTATTCGAGCTCGGATTTCCAATTCAATATTTGAATAACTAATGTAAAAAGTTACTTTGAAAAGAATTTCTATTTAATTCATCGAGACACAGATTAAACTTGGCCAAAGTTGCAAAATTCATGGATAGCCTACGAGTCAGTTGCACGCGTCGATTCGATTTTACGCGACGAAGATGTAAATTATTTCTCGTTTGAATTCGAAATTGGTCGTTAAAACAATATGTGGTGTGTTTGGCCACCCATAACTATGGCAAGAAAGTGCATTCGAATATAACGGGTGCCTTGGAAATACCGGAAACAATTAATTGATTTTAAAGCGACCATGAAATTTTTATTTTTAAACGAAGAATTTTTTCTCAGCAATTTTTAACAAATAATGATAAATTAAATCTGCGATGTAGCGATATACATATGCTTTGTGGAATTTCTTAGGAATTTTTTGAAAGAAAATTTGTAAATTTTAAAAATTTGTATGTTTTTAATGATGATTTACACTTTTTTTTTATCTTTGTCACCGATATTAAAGAATACACATTTACTTAACAGAAAAATACGTTTGTCATCTGTCGCATAACATTGCGTTGCTAACAATTAAATAAAAACACATTTCGCGTTTAACAAGCGCGCAATGACGAAATACCTCGCGTGCAAACAAAATAGAAAACGTTTGACGAGCGTTTTCTATCAAAACAATTGAAATGTGCGAAATTGAAATTCCTATTAAAGTGATTGGGCAACATCATTCATGTTTCAACTTTGAGCGTATAATTTTTGCGACATGTTTGAATCTAGGAATTTCCGACACATAGACATTTAATTAATTTTTTACGTACTTCGATAAACGAATTTTTAACATATAGTGACACAGTTACTTCTGTTTTCTATTTCAAAGAATCAAAAATTTATTAATTTATTAATATATTCTCAACAGTTTGTTAATCAACATGCACAGCTATTATTAATTAACGTAATATATTAAAGTCTATATATATATTTTTTTTATATATATTATTTATATTATTTAAATATCACATATTCCAAGTTTTCTAAGTTACATCCACAAATTGATAGAAATTACAATTTGTAGAATATAAAAAAGTGATAGAATTATTATTCATTGATTGAATTTAATTATATTACATGCTCTGATATGACTTTTATTATTTCTAATTTTAATTGATATTTAGGCATCTGCTTTTTCGTGCATATTTTATGTTTAAATTTACTAAAATGAACACTAAAAGTAAAAACCGTAATATTAAATCTAAAAAATTGCTTGACTCATAAATCAATTTGCATAAATATTGTTTTATGATAGCAGCACATTACTGCAGGAAGTATTTATCGTGATTTTGTCGGCATAGCGAACGAGTGGCTGAAGATTCTCCCCATCTCGCGATCTCCGAACGCGATTTCAGAGGATCTTGCGACGCTCGGCGATTACCATTTCGTCGTAAGGCAAGAAGGATTTGAGCGATATACGTGAGAATCTCGGTTGGCGAGCAAATCGAGCAGGCATCCTGAATACCTCGCGCGTTAAGGGAAGCTCGAACTTATCCATTGACAACTTATCTTGAGGTACGCTCGGATAATAGAGATAAGCGTGAGAGTCGACGACGAAATCGAGTGCCAAGAGATAATCTCGGTAAATGTTCAGTTGCAAACGCTTAGGCATCACGTACTTGCAATGATGTTTCCTGAGAAGCGTTACAATTTCATCTGGAGAGAAGGTACTGATTAAAGGTATAGAAATGAAAGATTAGTTAGGATAATGGCTCTCTCTCTCTTTCTCTCTCGATTTATATACAGATTTTATAAATTACATTAATATTGATTAATAATTATTTATAATATGATATTTTTGAAATTAATTTTAATTGCTATTTGTTGTTGAATAAATCACAAAATGTTACAAACTCTTTTCTCGAAAATTATATTAGATAGATCGACAAAATTCTTTTTTAATATTTTGAACCTTAGGACTCTTTATGTGAGATAAGGATAATATTATTACCAGATTTTAAGAAAAGCAAGTATATATATATATATATATATATATATATATATATATTTAAATTTTATTTACTATATACTATCCAAAATTATTAAAATATTGCCAAATTTTTGAAAAAAAATTTTAATTTTATACGAACTTGAGAAAGTTTGCTTCACTAAATTCTTATTATCATTTTTTAAATTTATTAGAGTATGATCATTTCTTATATATCATTTTTTATATGAAAGAATAATTAGTTTTGCTTAACCATGAAAACATGAATATTTTTCAGGCTGTTGCAATTTCAAAATGATGATAATTTAAATTCTGTTTACCTCGCACAGAGTTGTAACGTAGCATGCAAATTTTCTCATTTTTTAATGTGTGTTTACAATGCTTTAATATCTCAATGTCAAAATCAATTGCAGAGTTTTACAACCGACTGTAAAGGTAGGATTTAATGGGAAAGTGTGCATTGCTGATACCGACATGTTGCCATTGACGCTCTTGCAGTAATTACCGTAAGTGCGAGCCGTACAACGAATCATGGCTAACCATTATCAATTTAAATAATAATTTTTTATAGTCGGATAATATATGTACACGTATATCGCAGCAAAAAAATCGGAAAGGAAATAATTGGATGACATTTTCATTAAACGAATGAAATGTTATTTTGCTGCTTTATTGCAAAAAGAGATAAAATTATGATTGCGCGCTCACAGAACTATGTACTACTAAAATAAAAAATTAAAAGAGAAAAAACAAAAATTATTGAATCATACGAATAAAATGAAGCACACAAATGCTTTTGCTCATTTTTATCAAAGCATATATCACGGAAAATATGAGTAACAATATCAAAGTATCTGCTTTTGCTTGAAATCGAAATAAAAGTTTAATAAAAAATGCTGTAACACATGCTGTGAAAAGATAAAAACAATATAAACTGTACCAATTGTATATTACCAACTTTGTTCTCGGGTTTAACATTATTATTTGCAATGTGACAACAGTAATTTCTTTAAAATAAATGCTTCGTAGTACATAAATGCAAGAGATCTTTCATGTGTAATATGTATTTAAAAAGTAGAATATGCTTTTGCTTTATGCTTTTACTTTAAAACGCACTAACGCTTCTACTTCCACCTACTATCTTCTGCTAAAAGCGCTTACTTTACTTTTATTCATATATGACCCACTTTATCTATTATACTCATTTGTCAGTTCGTGCATCTGTTCTTGTTTTATTTTTCACACCCCAATAAATTTCCCCGATCGGAAACCACATTTCTGATAGACCTTCCATCGAGCATGCGGTGTCATTTACAAACGTCACTGATTATTATTAATTAGCAATCCGCCGTGCATGGTGCATCAACCGCATAATTAATACAGGAAAGATGTCGAATTTTGATAAACGCTCGACACCAAAAAGCGAATGGGCGATAAATTATTATATATTCGTCATTGGAACGGTTCGACGCGTCTACACGTTTCACGAGCCAGCGGACATTTCGGTCGCACCGGCTATTTCCGACGTGTCAGAGCGTGCGCGCGCGCGCGAGAGGATTTTTTTTTGCGCCGATCGATTTAATATCTCTTTATTAGTCAGCGTTATTTTTTCCCAGCGACCTTATCTAATACACAATTTAATTAGATGTCTAATTAATACACTTGTTTATATGTATATAAAAGTATGACCTGTTATATAAAATTATTTCTATGTATCAATATTTTGTTAATAAAAAAATCAGATAGATTTTTTATAACTTCTCAAATGTCCGAGTCTAAGCAATTTCTTTAAATTTATGTATTTAAATTTTATTGCATTTAGGAGAATATATTCTTAAATACAAGGACTCGCACAATAAATTTATATAATTTCATTTAATTTATAAATGCATTATAATTTAAATTTTTAGTGTAAATTATCATTCTTATTGGAAACCAATACCAATAAAAATTATTACCAATAACTGAGTTCTGGTTAATAACGAAAATCATGATACGTTTTATTGATCGATGATAGTATGAAAATTGTAAAAATTTTATACATCTCATTGTAAACAGAAACCGAAGAGATAAATGACAGACATAAATAGAGTTATTCGAAGAATTTAATAACGTGCATCAAGACAACGCGTACACGCATATAAAAAGTGGATTATATTGTACACAAGCCAGTTGGTCATAACCCGATTTTGTAATTTAAATTCCCCTGGAAGTGAACATCTCACGGCGTTTATGACGGTGATAAACGATAGGAATAAATGTAACGTAAATGCGATCCGCCTTCGTTGATAAAAGTGCGACTGTAAACAAATAAATCGCAGTAATAAAATTTTACATTCTAAAATACTTGACGCGTAGAACTTTTATTTCAATTAGATATATATCACGCCAGCATTAATAAACTTCAACGAATTCGAAACGCTCTCTCCTCCGTGCAAAATACTTCGTATTTACTGTGCGATCTGTCAATCCTTAATAAATTTAATTTAAAAAAGGCTACATAGATAGATATATAAATAAATTATAAAATTACTGAGGAAAATATTTCTTTTCTTTTTCTTTCTCTTTCTCTCTCTTTCGAAAATACTAAAATATTCGCTTGAAGGAATGAATTTTTTATTCTTATTTTCTTTTGGTTTTCTTTGCCATGAAAATTGAGATGTCTTGGCGAGCGAGTCGAATGTATCTTCCCGCAATCTTGCGTGTTTACTGACTGTGAGATATTCGATATTCCGGTGGGACGGATGATATGGTACTTGGGTGTTGCCTCGAGTATACATTCGCTTATTCGTCATCCAAACTGTATGTAATAACTGTTTCACGACCCTTGCAAAGATTTTTCCATCGAATATTTCAAATGAATATTCCAAGCAGTATAGGTTTCTAAAAAAATCACATTTTTAAAATACGATCAAAATTGCGCTACTTATTTTATTTTTTATGAATAACATAATTTGTACATTAATTTACCATATTATATATATATTTTGCAATTATTTAATAATAATTTAAATTTTATAAAAAAAAAACTTAGAAATATCAACAACATAATCATTTTTAATTATAGATTATTTTATCTTAGTCTCAATCAACCGTTATTTAAGTATTCATTATATATTTAATAAAAGTTTATATTTCTTCAAAAATATATAAATAGGTAGGTATTATACATATAAATGTATAATAAATATATAACATAAAAAAATATTTAACTTTCATTGTCAGTTAAATAATCTTAAAGGATAAGTAATAAAATTTTTTTCATATAAATTTTAATTTTTGCTCCATTTATTCATTAACGATAAACAAAGTTATTAAAAAAATTAATCTCTTTCATGGCTGTTTAATAATAAAGATGAATCCCGGAGAAAATTTTCAGCCGAGTGCATTTCAGTCACAAGTTCGATTACAACAGTGAAGAAAAGTAGATAAAGTATAAGTGTAGGCAGACAGACAGCGGAGTCGCTTGCGGAGCTCGTTTTATTCAATTGCCGAAAAAAAATTCGACACGCTCCACTGCTGTTCGCTTAGAAACTCTTAGAAAAGTCTAAACTCCCTCACCGAGCGGTGGAAAAATGACGGCGGGCGAAAACTTTGGCGAAGCATTAGCATCTTTTATGCGTCCCTCGACTCGTTCTGCATTTTTTCCACCCCTCCAAAGAAAAAGCCTTTGAATTCCTCGCCTCTCGCTCCTCTCTGTGCCGCCAATTTTCTCGAACACGTCGCAAACATTATTTCCCGAGCTACAACCGCGTATAAAAGCTCCTCGAAGCATGCCTCAGGTACTTACAACAGGCGAGGCAAAAATTCCCTTTTTTCCTATTGCACGGTTATTTTTCGTGGCTTCTGAGGCGACAAAGCGTTTTAAAGCTGCCCGACTAATTTAACGCGACAAGGACACTTAAAACTTTATAACGAATTTGGAAGAGGAACTGATATTGATCAAGAATTTACGCAGTCATTAGACTTATCTGATGCAAATAAAAATTATAAAAATAGAATAAGAAATAAGTTTTTTTACATATTTAATGTAAATCAGACGCCTTTAATTATTCTTTTACGTTTGATTATTTTTTAAATAAAATAAGATAAATAGATGCAAGGAATGTAATCTCTTATTACGCAAGAATTATAGAATTTTGCATATATAATTAAAAGTATTTATCTTGTGATCTTTTTGTATAATTTTTTTATTTTTTTTATACGATTCTTCGTTTATTTTTAATGTATATCAGTACCGTTAACTACCTGTGCTAAGAATCTTGGAAATTCACAATGTATATGTAAACTTGCCTCGTAACATCAACTTGTTTTACACTGCATATTTTATAAAGCAATTTTACTAAGTTTTATAGTAAGTTTTATATGTAAGAGAACAGATAACATTTTTTATTTCTCGAGAAATTACGGAGTGTTTTACGAAATATCTTAAGGCAAATAGCTGCTTATTAATCTTTCATTTGCAACACTTTATTCCACTCTTAAGTGTAAAACTACTCTAGCAGGAAAATGGAAGCCACAATTTTTATTGTAACTCTAATAAAACATGTTTCTTAAATATTATTTCAAGACAACAGCACAATGTTTTCACTTTGCTAAATAAAAAAGTATATGTGTGCAGCTACAATGCATATTACGTTACATGCATAATAATTGACGTATAATTAAACACCTTATTAGCATTAATTACGAAACCAATCAATTTCGAAGACCGATTATATTGTGCACATCGATTCTGTGACGCAAATTACATTCTGTGAGACGCCATTTTTAACGATGCTATTACTTAGTCTCGGGAGAATGGAGCGCAAATCTACCGGGGAATTAAATCGTTCTAGTCGATACCGAAATAGAACTTACTCGTGAAACTTACGCTACTTAAAAGTATCTCTGTTGATTCATAATGAACGAGGTCCATGATATCGAAAAAAGGGTATAAGACCCTGAACGAGAAAAGAAAGTAAGATTAAAAGATCCTTTATCGACCTACAGGTTTTGCCTACGCGTGAAACTTTTTAATCAAATTTACTCGATATTAACTTTCGTCAGATTGGCTCACACGGAAACTCATTCGATCATGAGTTATATTATCCTTGCTCCATTTTATTATTTCCCGACTTCTCGGCGCGTATCCGCACGGAATTCGACGGTATTGAAAACCACCAAAAGTTTCGTTCACCAACACACATGACTCCGCTTGTTTAATATAAAATTAATTTTACTAATTTTATACAAAGTTGAATATATTTAATACAAGTTTATCAATTGTAGAATTTTATTGGTTTTTATTTTTTTATTTTTTATTTTTTTTTTTTTTTTTTGATCTTGGACGATTTTGTTAAAAATTCTCGAAATTTTT
The DNA here is from genome assembly GCF_021464435.1 of Cataglyphis hispanica. Lineage (NCBI taxonomy): Eukaryota > Metazoa > Arthropoda > Insecta > Hymenoptera > Formicidae > Cataglyphis > Cataglyphis hispanica. The sequence continues at coordinate 2,727,952 of NC_065965.1, read as the reverse complement.
AAATATCAATTTTGTAATTTTTTTAAACGGTTTGATTTTAATTCTTAAATGCGTTACTTTTAATTTTTAAATGCATTATTTTTCACAAATTATTACATTTAATATTATTGAAGATAAAAAGTAAAAAATATGGCAAATAATAGACAATATACGAGACAACATAGTGGAAAAGAAAAGGAATATAATATCATAGTTGGTTTGTTATCTCGTGAGAAAGAGCTAAGTTTAAAAATATCACTATAATTACCAAACATTTTGTTCCAAGAGTTTAAAAATTAAGAATTTATAATATTTTAAAGAGAAAAAATTTCTAATATATTATTGCAAAAAATAAATTATTATTAAAAAATAAAGAAATAAATAAAAAACTGACGATATTTTATATATTTTTATAGCGTAAATTTTATATATATACATGTATATCTTATCAAAGATAATTTTTTTTGCAGAAATTTACACGATTTCTGTATACTCATTAGTATCATAAATAATATTCTCTAATAAACTTTGCGCTAAACTAAGAAAATAAACTTTATCATTGAGATGTTTTGATAAAGATATATCCATTACGTATATAAAACATAGAAATCAGTTTCTTTCTCCTCTCTCTTTCTTTTTATGACTATTTCATTTTATGACTTTTTACGATGGCACATAATATAACATTGAGTATCGCTTTCTTCTTGATTTTGCATGTATAACCAGTGAAAAAATCTTATCTGTGTAAAAAGGATGAAAATCGTGCTGGTGAGATATTATGCCGTTACCGTGTTCGAATCTTTTTTTTTCAAAGAAAATTTCCATAAGAATATATTGTAGTTTTCGTTTATGTATTCGGTTTGAATTCTCAAACATGATATTCATAGGTGCATGCATGCGTAATTTTCACACGTATGAGTAAAACACGGATTGAATTTGTTAGTAGTCCCATTCTTTTTCTACGTTTTCACCTTTTGCAACGTATCAAGTTCAACAATTTTGGATATCACATATGCATTACATTTCACCATCTCCGTGACTTTATAATAAGGACAAGATAATAATTATAATATCAAAAAAAAAAAGAGAAAAAAATGGACAATCGTAATTAATAATTATTATAATTATAGAAAATGTATATGTCTATGTTAATTATTAATTTAAAATTAGTATATATTTTCAGTTTTATTTGATATTAATTTGATCTTAATTTAATCTTTAGCTGTTTTGTATACAATTTGTAATTAGGCAATATTGGATTTGAATTGGTTAAAATTTATAGTTAAAAAAATGTTTATAATTATAAAAAAAATCGTCTATCATTATTTGCTCATTTAATGTCTTTGGACTAATTATACAGTAAAATTTTTTCTCCTTGCTGATCAAGCAACTAAGACGATAGTGATTTTTATCAGAGATTTAGATAATTTTTACAAAAATTCTTCCAGACATATATCGCTAACTTGATCGGAACGTGCTTCGAATTTTCAAGTTTGCCGCAATACGGATCTCTCTGCCTGCATATACGCATGTATGATTTTTGTAGAAGAAAGACTTGAACAAAATTAAAACTTTTATTGGGCCGCATCTGCAGTCTTGTTTCTTTCTCAGGCAATTGACATGCCGTGTCAGACATTAATAAATTGTAACGCCAATAAGCGATTGGCGTTAATAAAAGAAAAAAAAAATATAGTAAAAAAAAAAGAACCAGCATAATTAGATCGATAAAATGTAGCTTGAAAAAATTGCTCCTATGAGAAAAGTTTTGTGCTCGGCCTTTTCACGTTAAGCGTTAAGAGAACAAGAAAGATTAAAGTGGCAGGGCCGTCCCCCGAGCGTGATAAGCGGTACTTTAGACCGCGTGGCTAACTTACATTCTGCGTCAACTCGCCACAGTTGCCAGGAGAGATGAAGATCCTTATTAATGCACGCGTTTAGTTCCCAAGAAGTCTCACGAACTATCGAGCGTACAGACGAGCGTGACGGCTAACAAAGCAAATCTCGTATAAACTTCAATCTTATTAGCATAACGTACTGTTAACTGGTTACTATACGAACGCGCGCTGCTGTTAAATCTACCGGTATTGTTAACAAGTACCTCGTACCAATAATTGTCAGCATGAATCGCTGCGATATATTGCTAAAATTTGGCGAGAAACGCGAGGAACATTATAATTGTGCAAAGTTACTCGCACTTAGCAATATTAATATTCGCACATTAGTACAATATTAATTCACAGTAATATTAACCATTTCTTGTAAAAGAAGAAACGTATTGTTTCGATATTTGATCATATGTCACATAAAGCAAATGTGAAAGGTTTTTATTGATACAATCTTTACTATAAGTATGCATTTTTGTGGAGTATTTATTTTGCAAAATATTAATTTATAAATATTAAGTATATATGTGCAATATTAATTTTTACATTTATACTTATATTTATATTTATATAATTAATACTATTAAACATGTATATATATATATATATATATATATATATATATATATATATATATATATGTAGACTATAAATTGTATAATATTTTTTTTAATAATTTTCTTTATATCACATGTATCCTACAGCTTTATAGCTTTATATAAATTATCGTTTATATAATTCAATAATTATTAAATAACTTTTATTTGCGATAAAAAGGTTTTAAACTTTTATTTTAAATAATTTAATAAATTATTAAATAATTTATATTATATATCTTAAGATTCACCGATATAGTCATGTTTGCTGTTTTCTTTTAAAGATATTTTGCAAAACGTGTAATATAATATCGATTTTATTTTTTTTTTTTTTTTATAATTGATAACTGATATATATATATATATATATATATATATATATATATATATATATATATATAGAATATAGACGTGAACAGAGATTATTGAAATAGCTTTTTGAGATAGCATCGTATTATGTGTTATAATAATAACGAGAATTCTCGCAGCGTAATCTCGCCTGTATGTGCCAGCAAAGGTATAAAAAGTCAGAGATGCGTAAATTCTTTGAGCCAGTGATGAAATTTTATACTTTTATATTTTATTTTATCTTCAGTGTATATTACTCGCTATATTGATCAGTCTATTACTCTCCATATTGATCAGAGTCGACATAGATACGAGCCGTCGTTTATAGACGAAAAACAACGTTCCATGATCTCTCTTTTGTTTTCGATTGCAGAAAAGTTTACGATGTGCGCCGAAACACCGGTTTCACCCATGCCATTATCAGATCTCCGAAAAAACAGCTGTTAGAACACGAACACACACGGCGGACTACATTTTAATCTACCTGCGAATTTATTGCCTCTATTTGCTGTCTTTAATGAACGGTCAAAGAGACTTAGTTAAAGTTATCGAAAAATTACAAAATCAGTAACGAATTGTGAACAAGTACAAAATTATAGTTATAATGATTCCAACGCTTTTCGCGAACATGAATAGGTTTTGTCAAACTAGGCAAACAATTTTAAAACAATCAATTTCTTTTCGTCAATAATTGTCCATTCTTCTACGCTTATTGTCAATTTAAATTTTATCCATAATCCGTTCTTTATAAACGACAGAAAATTTAAAAACTAACAAAAAATATGACAAAATACGTCATACATATGCATATGAATAAAAATTTAGAGAATAAATAATAATACATGTATAGTTTAACATTATATTCAGCAAATAAAACTAAAAATTTCAACAAACATAAAAGATTGAACAAAAGGACTGTTTTCATCATTTTATTAATCTGGCTAAAAATTTACGCGGATTGAGAGAATCGACCTGTTACTTCTGGATTACGTATGTAATCTAGAACATACAGAGTTGATAGAGTAAAAAGACTGTGCCATTATCATAGTGCCGCATCAATTTATCGCTTCAAATTAATTGCTTATTCGGATATTATCCAAATTCAGTTATTAAGTAGGTAGAGTCAACGTATAGCGAATCACTGGCCCGCCCTTCATATAATATATTTCTCAATAGAATGCATAATATTTTCGCACATTTCAAAACCAAATAACTTATTTGCGATTAACGCAATATTGATAATTGTTCTACAAGCATCACGTTATATAATACATATATTCTTGTTATTTATATTATTTTACACAACGGACGTCATTAGGAGACTAACTGCTTTATCTCTCAAATATATAACAAGTAGGCATATGTATATTCTAAAGAATTGGAAATAGTCTACTTATAAAAATAATAATCTTTTTTAAATTGAATGCAAACATGAAATCAATGAATGCAACGAAGATGCGTGACGATCCAAAAATTTCTCGCCGCGATCTCTCAGCTTTAATTTTGTTAATGCATTATAGAACCTGAAATATCTCATCAGAGTTTTAGAGGCAGTTTTATGGCACATTGCGCCGGCAATGTTACTTCAAGCTTTAAGCCATGCCAGGAGATTATATAAGGCGACTGACATTGCGACTGGCTTGCGACTCCTTGTTTCATTTCCACTTTTTCACGCGCGGAAACGGATGAGAACCGGCCACTAAACTGGACGGAATTTCTGGAAGCTAAACGCTCTTCTTTTCTCGGCGTCCATAAATTCCGCCTGCAGGATCCTTCTTATTGCTTCTCGCGGCTTCAACCGGCGATATATTTCGAAGAGAGAAGAGGGGAAAGGGGGACAAAATGGAAAAACAAACGCTCACATCGTCCGCTTCTCGAGAAACGACACGTAACCGCGTTTAAACTTTTTGGAACGAGATACAAGATCCTATATACACGTGGATTCATGGGCACATACCGTGCACCTTGGGAGTTGCGCCGCACCTTCACGTAATAGCGGCAATGTTTCTGTCAGTCCTATCCAAAGACTCGGGGTTTCGGGAGGGGGTGAAGTTTGAGAGTAAGCTCGATGGGATAGTACTTTTCGAAATTTTAAAGTTTGACAGCAAAGTTTTGAACAAAAATAGACCTTTTCGAGAAAGTTGTTGTTCTTAGAAATACGAGGCGCTTTAAGAAATTGTTCACTTTTCAGTTACACCATCAAATATTAAACATTTCTTGCTACTATTTTTTTAATTATCAAAAAAATTAGATCATAGATTATAAACTTTGTATACTATTTGTCTCGTTGATATACTGATTTATATAGATTATAAAGATAAAATTTATTAACTTATTCGTACATTTGAAATTACGCATGCAATTGACACACTTTTTAAATAATATTCTCTCAGAAACTCTATGTGTGTGAACAGTGACTGCTTTGTGATTTTATATGCCATTAAAAGTGTTTCTTTGTTCGATTAACTTTAACCGTAACGTAAGCTTTTTCTACGTAGTACTGCATATATCTATGATATAGCGACTGCATATAAAATAAATTGCATAAAAAAATCCCTTTTTTCGTTTTTTAATACCTTTATTCTGTTAACAGTACATCATAAAAAAAGCAAAAATTAAAATTTAAGTAAATAAATATCGTTTACGTTATCGCTTCTACGTAATTTTCCTTTTTTTTTATATCTTTAATTACATATCTTTTACTTAAAAACTTGCAATTGGAATCTTTTTGAGCTTTGTAATCGTATATACTTGTACATAATTTTACGTTTTTTTTATATCTTTAAATACACATTTTTTACTACTTAAAAACTTGTAATTGAAATCTTTTTGCGCTTTGTAATCGTATATTTTTACGATCGAAGTAATCGGAATCGCAGCTTCTCTTTTCATAAAAATAAAAATGGTGCAAAGTACAAAGAATATCTACACATAGACTTTCCACTTCGTTTTTATTGACACGATCTTCACTTGTGCATCGAGGAGGCTTTATCTCGCCGCGATCTCATTTCGTTGATTTATATTGTGGAATACAGCTACAGGGGGAGGTGTGATCGAACAGTTCTGCACATAAAACCATTCCACGACAGCGTTCTCGTACTCGCGTAATAATACGTCTCGTTGGTATTTATATCCTCTCATCAATCTCTGTCTCAACAGAAATCCAGTAGCACCGGCCGGAACGCACCGCCACGTCTCTACTTTTGTCTAGATATTTACGTATATTTCTTAGACATGCTGATCATGTGAAAATGAAAATTAATGATATTGATATATTATGTTACCGTTATTTAATCATAAAATGCTGTCATTAATGTTCCATTAAATATATGTGTGCATATATTCTCTTTAAAAAATGGAAGATTTACGTTTTTATTGTGCATTTGCTATTGTATGAGAATTTGTGCAGGCAATCATTACTAATTTACATTTAATATCCGAAACAACGTTAACACATAATTTAATATTATTTTATTATCCGATTAATCAGGAGTCAATCTTGAGCGAAAATAAAATTATATGCCATTTGTTTTTGCTTCATCTTTTCATCGCTAAAAAAAGCACTTTCCTGCGCACAAGAATGAAATGCGGAGAATAGCATGAATAAAAATGAAAATAACTCAGAAAGAGAAGTGGCATTGGTAAAGAAAATTCAAATAGTACGATTTTACCCAGACTTATAATTCCGATTCCATTTAGGTCGAGGAAGCTAAGTGCAATTGATTATTGAAGTGCAAGTGAGGTTCCATATAAAAAAAATCTCACGGAAAAAGATTGCCGAGGAACTTTTAATTGCTTTCTCGAAATGATAGCAACTTTTGCTTATATAATGAAATATATTTTAATATCTCAAAGAGAATTACTCAAAAAAGTATGTATTTCAATATTAATCCATAATGTTTAAGAAATAATTAATAAAATTATTAATTTTTATTAAATAAAATATAGGAAGAAAGGGAGAAATATATATATAGACAAAATTATTTTGCTGATTTATTATTCACATAAAAAAATTTTCAAATATAATAGTAATAGTTAATTGGAATTTAGTTATATAAGTTTACTTTATGCATTCCGTTTTTCTTAAATAATTATTTTATTTTATATATTAGAAAAAATAAAATTTTTTATTTTTTTCACAAGCCTAAGTCTTATATTTATTAAAAATTAATTAATATTTCGTATATAATGTATGTATATAAATGTGAAAAACTAAGAAACTATTTGCATACATACGCATGCGATGCACGTAGAAACATTTGCGTGATCAGATCCGAAAGCCGCAGGAAATTCAGTCACGTTGTCGGACATCACCGGGGTGGTATTAGGTAGTGTTAGATTTTAGTCTTGTCTAATCCGTGTGACTGATGGCTTTATGGATTTTGAGCTTCAGGAACTTTGTGCTAATGTAGGAATGTTCAATAAATTTATATAATATATATATAATAGAAAATATAATAAAAGTATCATTCTGTTTTGTTATGTATTACAGTTAATCCAGCTGTGAAATAGTTATAAACACGTTGTTAATGAGCAAATGTTTTATTATTTATAAACTGTAAATAAACTTCTAATCACAATAAATTATTTAGAGAACTTGCGTAACAAATTCTGCAAAATTATTATGCTAAACTGTTTAGTTATTGAAAATAAAGCTGGATGAACCATGGTATTACCATATTTGATATATAATATAATGAAGGTTCATGTTTGCATATGCCATATTATAAATCAAAATTGTATAATAAACTGTATAATAATAAATTGTGTGATAATAAATTAAAATTGTCCATAATTTTGTATAAAACAATTTTTCTAAAATTTTTCCAAAATTGTTTTACACAAAATTATGGACAATTTTAATTTATTATTAACAATTATATATATATTAACAATTATATATATATATATATATATATATATATATTAAATATATATTAACAATTTTTCTAAAATTGTTTTACACAAAAAATTGATTGGTAATTCTTGCAAAAAATTTATTATGTTATTTATTATTAAATCATCGGCTTATAAAGTTTTCTTTTATATTAGAACTCATAAAATTGTAAGAAAGATGAAAACTTTACTTTCATTGATGATTTATGAATAAGTTGAGAAATCTGTCGACATTTTTTTATGGTTTTCTTTGGAAGACATCGAAAAGATTTTTATCGTCAAATAAGAAATCAATTAAGAAATATATTGTCGAATTCAATTGTGCAATGAACATCTAGTCACCAGATTTAATTTCCATAATTCTTCTTTCTTTCTCCCTCTCAATCTGACTCATTACAAAATTTCCTCGCCTGTAAATGAAAATGAAAATGCCTTTGCGTTACAACCGGTGATTTCTTGATCTCTTTCTTATGTTTCACTCTTTGTTTCTTTTATCCTCCGTATCGGTGTGCAGACTCAATAAAGATTTCATCAGATTAATGTTTCTTTCCGCGGGCAATATCTGGTAAAAGAAAAAAAAATAGCAGAATATAGATAGCTTCATTCTAGGATGCATTTGAACAATTTTTAGCCGTTACTATCGGAGTTGTGGATACTTGTCAAAGTATCGTCACGGCACTTTTTCAATTTTAATTTCAGGTAACTTCTCTGAAATGTTTTATATTATCGGATTGTCGAAACGTGCTAAGCACTAACGATTGTTTAAAATTTATGTGACAATCTTCAGATAATAAGCAGTTTTATTTCACATAAATTTCACACACAAATATATGTACGAGCGAGTGTTTATCGGCCGTTACGATTAATTATTTTACCTCGTCATAGCGAAATTTTTTCAAATCAATTAATCGTTTAAAATAAAATTTTCTTTTGTTGCAAAACATTGAAATAAATCGCAAATTAGTAAATTGCCTAATTGCGTTTTGCTCGTAATGGAATTGGAAATTTTAATCCACCAAAGAGCAATGTAATCCACTTGGCACTGGTCGCCGTGCCCTGAGCAATCTAAATCTAAAATTTAGACACGTCGGGAGTCATATCGGCACGTTACCATGTCTTTGGTATTTAAATCACGGGACGTTATTTTGTCAACGTTCCGCGAGGCATCTGCATTGCTAGATGTTAACAAGATATCGCTCAAATTTTCAAGTAAAGCGGCCAGCTTTTGAGAGGAGTACACCTTGCTATTCGTGCGAGATACGCTGAAAGTCATCCCAGGAGCCCATTTTGGCAGCGGCAATGGAATCCCTTTGATCCTGTAGGCGGAACGTCCATCAACAGGTGTACAAGTCAGTCGGCGGCTCGAGATGTAGAAGGTATCGACTCTCTTTCTTTCTTTCTTTCTCTTTTTCTTCCTCTTTCTCACCTTGTCTCGTCCTTCCACAAAATAAAAGAATTCACACAGGAACAGTTACGTGCTATTTTTAACACCGGTATACAAGAAAACAATGAACGTATCTGACGGCGAATTGTCCCCTCTAGCTGTACCACTGGTTACAGCGGTTTCCCCTTTGCCATCCGAAATGTGATGCCTTTGATGATGGTCGTAGGGTGCCACGACCGCGTATCGATTTCTGTGGGACATCATTTTGGGAAGCTGGACATTAACCGTGGCACTGTCAACCCGAGCGAACTAACCCCTTTAACCTTTAATAGTACCAGCGATTACTGTATAAAATTTTCTACAATTTAATTTCTCCACCTAAAGAAGCAATCTGGATCGAGATATTATAAAATTTGATTTGAATTGTTAAAGAAAAATTTTTCCAAAGTAAATATCAAAAATTGGAAATATATTTTATAGCTTTTTTCATAAATATTTTAAAGAATCAATATTTTGTCATATTTATATAGCTGTAAATAAATAAGGCTCTATTTAATTACTACGAAATACCGATATTTATTATACCCTTGTCGTATTTTAAATATTATAATATCTCGGCTTAAAACTTTTAGATTTAGAAATACACACATTTCTTTAAAATCTTTAAATATATGTAAAATTTTTTGTTGACATATATTTATAAACATTAGTTTATAAATTTATCATCATAATTCTAGCCACGTTATATTTGCAACTGTATAATTAATCATATAATTAAGACTGCAAAGTCAGTCATTTATAACTGCCACGTTAGCTGATGTGTCACGGCATTTCACAAAATGCTCCTAGACATTTCACGGTGCTAGACTATTTTATATCATCATTTTACCTTAAGCTTAGTCGGCTTGTCTTATCGACAAAGTTTGGGAATTTTAATTGTGGTATATAGGTCGAATTGTTCTCGCGTATATGGTAACTAATAATATCATTATATCTTAATATATTGCCTTCAGAGTCGCTTTTACTTAAAAGCGAAATTATAGTGCTATTATTCTTAATTGCGAGAAAGTAGATTGTTACGACAGTATCCTTTTTTTCTACGCTTTTGAAATACGATCTTTGCTACGCCTTTGAGATAGCTAAAGAGTTGATAGGGCTATCGATTTTCACAGGACATAAAAGACTAATGTATACAGGAATCGGCAATATCTTGATCTGAAACATTAAACATTATATCGGATATATCCGACTTGCAAATGCAACAAACTTTATAGCTGTCAATAACAATTTACATATATGCGATTAAACTGTAAATATAAAGAGAACGCATTTAAACATAAAATTATTATTTAAAGATAATTTTTTGACACTTTTCTCATACTTTATGTTATATACATATGTGTAATTATTAAAAATCCATTACGATGAATTTATAAGATAAAAATTAATTTAATACTCACCGGTACGATGCGCAATAGCGGAGTACATAACACGTTGTGACCTGTAACATATAAATATATCCAAGTTTTATATCAAACAGTGTCCAAAATAATTAATATTTTTGTAGTAAATTATTATTGCGCGCATCATATTTTATTTGTTCTTTAAACAAATATTTAATAAAATAGTTATATATTTTTAAAGAGAAATTTTTCTGAAAAAGACAAACTTTTATAAAAGAGACATGATAAAATATAGATTTAATCTTTATATAACTAATATAAGTATTTATAAATCTTGTATATTTTTTTTTTAAAGCAAAGCTTAAATATTTTATATACATCTATAAAAATATTAATTACAATAAATTTTTTTAAAGTGTATTTTAAATAATTTAAAATGATATTTTAAATATTTTACACATGTACAGGCACATATATTATATTACATAGTAATATAAAATGGATTATTATACTTATATGCAATTTTATATCTAACAAATAATAAATTAAAAATATCATAAATTGCTCTTTTCTAGTTGTTCCGCCGTTCGAAATTATTCGGGACTTCTTCCTATTCTTTTCTTCATTTTTTACTGTTTTTTATGACACTTATATAATACTTTATACGACTTATTTACCAAATTTGCACAGTTAATTATGTTGTCATTAAACGTACTCTAATTAGTAAAATGTAAACGATCGCACGGCATTTTACAAGAGAGAGAGAGAGAGAGAGAGAGAGAGAGAGACGCGCATTTTATTATAGAATGATTTAGAATAAGTGAAACAAACTTGTATTTAGAATAGGACCTATTTTCATATGTTTTTTTTTATGGAATAACTTCTCAAAGTTTATTACAATTATTTTTAATTACATTGTATAACTATAAAAAAGCAACTAACTACGATCCGCTCGGCATTTGAAAATTATGCGACTAAATTCACTTGTCATAGTGATGTTATATCTATTTAAGGAATGCCCTCGCGTTTTATTATTAGAACAATTTTGCATTATAACATAAATAAATAAATAAATATAAAATTAAAATTGAAAAAATGAATATCTGCAGATAATATTCGGAAATATATTACATTTTTTAATTGTTCGAAAAACAGATTTTAATTGATCAAATGGTGTGAAAAATGCACCGTATTAGATTACAATTATATACAAACGCCAAATTTATATCAAAATAATAATTAAATGAGTTTAATAATAAGTATCGCACTTTCCAATTAAACGTTGATTTTAACATTGATTCGAAAGCAATCTGTACCGTATCTACACTTCTACACAATGTGTCATTAATAATTGAAAAATGTGAAATATATACATATATAAAATATGAGGCAGCAACTTTACTCCGATACTACGCAATATTATATGAATCGAATTAACAGTGAGTTTTAACATGTGATAAACTGTTAGAAAATAATTAATTGAAATTTAATATTGCAAGCATAATACATTTCGTATGCATATGTCCTATAAAATGTTTTATTAATAAACAATCGATATATTCTTTTTCGTTACTTGAATAAAGAAATAGTCATTGCCGTGGTACTCTTATATTATTTATCACAAGAATTAATCATTCGTATGTACTGATAGTCATTATAATTTTATTAGTAATTATAGAAAATAATCGTATTTTGGAAACGATACGAAATGATTCGTGTCGTTGTTTTTTATCGCACGAATGACAATAAAGTGATTGCATATATGCAATAAAACATTATAAGTCACAAGAAACGAGTGCCAAATGTGCGTGATAGTTAATTTGCATCGTCAAAGTATTTAATACAATATACGACAAAATATTTAATACAATGCAAAATAGATGTATGCAGAATTCTGTTCCTTTAATTTTAATTTAATTTAATTTAATAAATTGTCGATATATAATTTTCTGTTTACTCGATTTTGCGCTTCGTAAATTATCGTCTCGTTTATAATTTCTATCATCCATCATTTCTATTCCATCCAGCTTCAAATGAATATATGATTTGATAATTAACTATTGCCTCGGTACGCTTTCAAGTTATCAATCACGAGAGTTAATTAAACAAGAAACTAATCACTAATCATTCTTAAAGATTGATCACGTTTAATAATTTCTAATAATTTTTCATGATCGTATTTCGCGAGATACATAGTTCAGCAACACTTTATAAGCACGTAGCAAAATTCAGATTTTATTTTTTGCGACGTAATTCATTATTATATACACGGGGTCTTGTTATTCGTGCATCACGCGATTGCAAAAATGTGAGGCATTCCGTGCATCGCCTTATTATCTATCGAATTACGATCGAGATTATTCCCTAACGCGATTATTCTCTACAAACGATTAGCTAATTAACAATTTATAAATGTACCAAAACGACAGTTATTTATGAGAATAAATATTTTTTGCGATTTATTTATTTGAAATAAAAATTGAAATAACAGAGAATTATTAATCGTTATTTCTCATTGCAATATATTTATAGATAATAATTACTTTTTTAAATATAATTCAAATATCTTTTGGTGCCTTGAATTTTTCTCTGATTTACGTATAATTTTCCAATTATTTTAACAACCAAAAACGCGTAATTATATACAAATTTTAAAATTGACAATGACTGATTAAAGTATATTAAAAAATTGTTAACAACTTATTAATAATTGAAATTCAAAGAAGGATATTCTCTGCATACATTTATTTTGTATTGTATTTAATATTTTTTGATGGCAAAAAACTTGCCATTGACAATTTATTATCCATCACATATATATATATATATATATTATATTCGGCGTTGTTGCGTCGTTCGGCATGTAGTGTTTGTTATTACATACCGCTCGTGACCGTGACCTTGTCATTCGTGCGGCGACACTCGAGCTAGCAGGCAACAATCCGCACTGCTTCAAATTGTCCTTTATAAAACGCGATCTTTTTCTCTATAATTATTATAATTGTGATTATCAGCACGCGAAATTGATTATTGTTGCGATAAAAAGTAACGAAACGTAAGAGTATCAACGGCGACGGCTGTTTCACTCAACTAATGAAAAAGTATGATATATCGATCGTTTGTTAATAATACATGTCAAAATTTGTTGCATTTGCAATATTAAATTATTTATTCGATTATTTATTTTTTGACTTAACAATCTTTCGTGTCTTAATTAATCCTTAACTTGATTTGCGTGATATTGCGTTGCTGTAAAATATATATATCATATATATATATTTTATCTATTAATAAAACATTGTATAGAGTGCAGTACCGATAGATTCCGAGTCGAGCAATGTTAAAATTGGCGTGTAATTTGATCGGAATTTAATAAAGTGAGACAGTCATTAATCTGGTTTTAACCTTTATTAATTTACATAAATTTGGCGATAATACATCGTTGTAATTATCCGGCGTATCTCACTAGATTTATTCAAGGCAAATCTGTCGTGTGAGTGATTGACAAATTTAATACGTACATTTCCGAATATTGTTTGCAGATATATATTTTTAAGTTTAAAGTTTTTACAACGCGTAGAATTAGCTCTAACAATAAAATACGAACATATTTATTGACAACAGATGTAATATTGCCATGATAAATAAATTTAGTTGCATTATTTTTGAGTGCCCAGTGGATCGTAGTTAATTGTTTTTTTATTGATAATAAAATCTCTCTCTCCCTCTCTCTTTCTCTTACGCGCACGTTTAATCAAGAGTGCTGTACAAAGTGTCGCACGATCGTTATATTCTACTAATAAATATACGCGCAATCGTAATTAATTTGCAATTTTCGCGAGTGTCGTATAGAAGTTATATTAATGCAACATAGAAACAGCAAAAGATGAACAAGAGAAAAAAGGAAGGCTTAAAGTAGTTTTGGACGGCGAAACAACCAGAGGTGAGCAATTTATAAAATGTTTAATTTAGTATTTGTTAGATGTAAAATTAATTGCATGTATATTTCTCTGATATAGTAATCCACTTTATATTATTATATAATATAAAGTATGTATGTGCACATATATAAAATATTTAAAATGTTGTTTTAAACTATTTAAGAAACTTAATAATATATTTGTAATAATTAATATGTTTTATAGATATATATAAAATATTTAAATTATGCTTATATGTATAAGATTTATAAACAATTATATACAAATAAAATTTTTATTTATCATGTCATATACAAAATATGCATTTTTCAAAAATAATATAATTATTTGATTAAATATCTGCTTAAAGATAAATAATAATTATTTTAGACACTGTTTAAGATGCATATAATTTGGATATATTTGTAAGTTACAACATGCAGTGTGTACCATAACTTGTACATCATGCAAATGAATGCTAAATTAATTGTTATTTTTGAATCTGGAAGTAAAATAGATTTACAATAATTATATGATAGACATAGATGATGATATATATTGTAGTAATATTTCATGCACGTTATTATTGATCTACGGTTTTTCTGGAAAAGCAAAATTTTTTTTCTTTTCCATAATCTTAATTATTATGATTTTGTGAAAAAATGTATATACTATTCACATTTTCAACTGCACTCTTTTTCAGTGCGTAATTAAACTACTGACGTTAGCGAAAGTAAAAGATTATATTGGCCTTTTATAACGCTTAACGAGCCGACAAACGAAATTCGCACGACTTTCATAGTCCCCTAAAATCTTCAGCTTTTCCCGAAGAACCCTTATGTGTGATGTAGCCTGCAAGCTGAGTGCTCCAACATAGCAGGATTTATGAAACACAAGCGATTTTCTCTAAAACGCTTTGAAACGTGAGTGGCGTACCTACGTGCTTTTCGCTTGTGAAGTCGATCTAAAGTTTGATTAATCCGCATCTTGATTACGCTCAATCTCACTTATCTCACATTTTGCAGACTTTTCAACACGTATTCCACTTATAATATTAATTTATTTAATATAATATAATAAAAAAATTTTTGAACCATTTAAAAGAATTTAATGAGGTAGCACAATTGCTCTTTTTTCACATAATTATTTTATATAAGTTATATATAAATACATACACATATACACGTACATATATATTAAAAAAAGAAACGGTTTTCTTTACACAAGAACGTATATCCTAAAATTAATTAATTACACACACACATTACTATTCGAAAAATTCAACTTGCAATTCGTATATCGCGAATTTGTGCGGACTCTTTTATTTTTCCATTTAAATATATCTCGGCAATCGGTAGACGGGAATATAAATCGGAGCGGAGAATACCTGATCGATCCCTAGGGGCATTTCTTTCTTATAAAACCTACGATCTGGCAAGTTCATTTCCTGGGCTTAGCTTGCAGCGTGGATGATTGATTAAGTTCAGATTACAGTTTAATAGTAGATTGCCTGATTGATACATTGCAGTTAAAGACTATAATAAGTGGGTATCGATATCATCAATTTAGAAGTTAAGATTATATGGATTCGCGGATAGGAGAACATTTCGATGTTCTTCACAGCTAATAAAATACTTTTTTTTTTCAACAAATTAAAATTGATTTTCTATTCTTTTGCATTTAAAGTTCTGTTGCATTATTTTTATAATGTATTACTTTTAAAAGTAATAGCAACATAAAAGAGAGAAATTATTATATATTATTTAACTATTTACTATAAATTATTATTTTAGAAACTTTTATATATATATATATATATATATATATATATATATATATATATGTATGTATTATTTGACTAATCGTGATATCAGCCTATTTCAATAAATTCAATAAATATATAATAATACAAATTAATTTTACGTCAAGCACAAAATAATAAATAAATCAATGATATAACAATTGAAAAAATGAATGCTATATATCGCCATCTGTCTATAAAACGATTTTCGACTACTCTTCGAGAGGCAATCTCAGAACCCTTCCAAATCTCAATACCAAAGGCTTCCTTCCCGTGAGGCGTGACCCGGAGCCTAGAACGCGAGAATATTTCTGATTAGATCGATCCCCACGCTTATTCAACATTTTATTCGCTTGCACGAAATTTTTTTCTTTGACGCGGGCGCGTGAGTTAACTCTTTCAGAAAAAAGAGTTATACTACATTATTATACAGTCAGAACGAATAATCTCAGCAACATTTCCAATTTGGCCATCGTATGTCATCTCACAAATCTCGCACAAACGAGTGAAATGTAGAATAAATAAACTAATAATAAGTTTTAATGTAAAATAAACAATATAAAGAATGATTTATTATTATACACATTTCTATATATATAATTTACTATATATTACTTTACATTTGTACAAGAAGCTTCAGGTATCTCCCCTTTCTCCCTAGAGTCATTTAATAGAAATTATGAAAAATTTCTTTTCTTATAAATCATATATTATAATCATAATAATATATATGGTATGTATACTCAGTGGTACAATTTGCTATCATTTTGAAATGGTTACATTGTTATCCACGATAGTTCTGAATATTATTTTTTGGAATAATTAAAATAAATATGACAAATTTATTAATAATAGACTTATTATATAGACATATACAATATAGACTTACTATATGTAGCAAAGATTTTTACTTACTTGTTATTATTACGTAATTTTATTCGTAATAAGCATGATCGAACGCGGGCTATAATTGACCTAATAGGATATTTGCCCGGCTGTTAACTTGAGTCATCGCCTCTAACGCGCGTGCTTTGTCCTTCGAGGGTCCCAGAAGTTTCCTGAACTACGGACACTTTCCCTCAGTTCTATTTAGGTCTCCATTCATCACTCAGTGCGAAATTAGGGAGAGCAGCACGAGCAGCAGATGTAAGCTCCATCTAAATGTGTAAACTTATTATAAAAGACAGTAGAGAGAACGTTACTATGAAAAATCATTCTCTCTTTTACTTCAGCAAAAACAATAGAAATAAATAAATTATTTAATCGTTAAAAGATAATATATACTCTATGTATTATATATTTTATTATATAAAAGAGAGTAAATTATGAAAGGTATTTAAAATATCAATTTGCTTACATAATTAAATAATTAAACAATATTATTATTTACAAGAAAATGCAACAAGAAAAATAGCAATCAAAATTATATATACATTTATATATATGTATAATAAAAAAATATATAGATACTTTGGAATTTAACAAATTTTCTAAATGAAATAATTAAATTAATTCTTTTTTTCAACAGCTGTTGATAGTATAAAATATATATGTATAATGAACGTAATTTATAACAAATATATATCGTGTTTAATTATATGTATATTTATCAATTGTATCAAATGAGACAAATGTGAATGAAATATTTATGTCGAATAAATTAAAACAAGCTGAAATAAATTAATTGCTACCAAATATTTAAATTTCTCAGCTAAAGCGCAGCGTAATTTTTTCAACCGATAAAACTGCAATAATCGAAATTCTGTTGCACAAAATTACATCAATTGTCGAACATTTGCCGAGGGATCCATCATAGCCTTGCGGCGATTTATCATTTTATCGTACGCTTAAATAGTGAATGAAAATGAAAAACTGAATGAATCAATGAAAAACTATGCCTCAGGTAGACGTGTTTCATATTCCAGCCAGATGCATATTGCGCTATCTGGCATTGCGCGGAAAATTTCGTTTAATGAAAATTATTTGTTTTACAACAATGCATTTCAGAAAGTTACAATTCTCTCGAGCTATGTAGAAAGTACGAAGCTTGAATTATAACATTAGAAATGATATACCGAGTAATACACAATTATATAAGTACGCTTATTATGAAATAATATGTAACTGTTAGTAAAATAAATGCTCTCTTATATTATTATTGTTACGTAAAAAGATTGAAACTATAATACATAATTTACGAATTTCACGAAGAGCTTTATATATATCATAGAGAGAAGATATTAATATAATATATATATATATATATATTGTAACATAAAAGAGAAAAAAGAAAACAGCAATATTATAGAAATTGTCCGGTACGACAATATTTACATTGCAGAAAATTTAAAATGGATTTTACGGCTGCAAAGTTTACACTATCCTACTCTACATGATTACGCTACTCTATATTTTACTAATCCAACCAGTAAACGTTAAATCAATCTTCTCCCAAAACAGTTGTTTCGTGCAGTTTTGAATAGAGTGTTATAAAATTTAATACATTGCAAATATGTACAACCTATGCCTTATAATATATTCCGCTATAACAATAAATATTTTGTAATAAATATCGAAATCTTTTCCTTTCAATTAACCGAATTACGATAAAATTACTATAAAATCATTTCAAATCCTTCGTGTATACTTTTATAATGCATCGATTAAAACTTAGTGGTAGACATCATCAGAGCGTCGTTTAGAACCGTGAAAGGAGAAAAGGCAAAAGAAAGAAATAGGAAAGAAAAAAGAGAGAGAAAGCAAATAGAAACAACAGTTTCGATTGTTCGCGGTCGAAAGATCGGAGAGACAATCAGAGAGAAGAAAAACAAAGATGGAAAAATAGATGCGGGGAGAGCAAACAGCAGTTTGGAAGTAGGACGCACATTTTGACGGGAATCATCGTCTCAACTTCAGTGAAAATTTTCAAGCAAAAAGTACCAAACATTCTGTGCTACTGGCACATAGTGAACTCAAAAAGAGATAATACTTTAGTTAACCGTACGCGACTTGTTCGAAAGTGTTCATATTTATTAATAAAATGTTAGATGTGAAAACAATATTGAGTATATTCCTCAACATATATTGTTATAAATTTATTAATTATTATCATGTATCTACATATGATAATAAATCGAATATATCGTATATACTAGAAATACATATAAAAATATTCATTAAATATTACGTTATACTGAACAATTTGTTTCTTTAGATGAGTATGAATATATCGTTATCAGCAGAAAAATTTTTGTAAATGAGTACACGATTAAAAAAAAATCGAAAAGCGTAAAGCTTATAAATCTGTAATAAATATGTTAATCGAGAGATGATGAATTTTTTTATTACATTTTAAATATTAGATTTATCTTGCACTGTCGAGACGAGAGATAATATTTCCACAGAGAGATTGCAGGTTAAAACTCGAAGGGAATGCATGTACTATAAATCTCATAAGTCTAGAAAGCACATTCATGCGTAAAATAGTAAATTTGTCGCATTCTAAGTACAATTCTTTCTTACATCTTGACAGTAAAAGATGATCTTCTTGCCGAAGGGCTGCAACTAAAAATTCGTAGCGCATGTTTTCTCATGTGAATTTATTCATAGAAATTTTCACGACATATAGAAAATAGTAAAGGTGTTTGATATTTCTTTTTTTTAAGCTAAAATGATTTAGATACGTACTGTTTTAAGATTCAAAAATTGCAATTTAGAAATCTAAGAAAGTGTAGTAGCCTCGCACACATTAATAGGAAAAGTGCTCAGGACCGATCGTTTTCTAGTTTAAGTAGCGGACCCATTTACCTTTTAGAAGCTCTCATAAATTTTCCCGGTGTTTTATCGAGACAAGAGCAAGCCAAGAACAAGAACAAGTAAAAGAGAACAAAAGCGAACAGTTTTTTACGTCAAAGCTAGAGTTGTCAAGTGAAGATCAAATATGCGATGTTAAGGCTCCAGATTTGCTCGCAGTTTAAAAGCGGAAAGAGCTGTTTTTTAAGCTCTTTCTGTTAACAAGGAAATATTATATACATCATCTTATCTCTTAATTGTGTTCTTAATCAAGCAATTTAATCTTTTTACTTTTATAAAAATTTATTTGGCCTCCTTCAAACAACAAGAAAAGTCAATTTCACTTCCTCTAAAGATTCAAACTTAAAAATTTAAACGTTTGAAAGCTCATAAATAGCTTCCAATTTTAAGCTATTTGCTTTCCGTTTCTGTATTCTAGCCGCACAAAAGGAGGCGCCTTTTCACATAATACCACGTTGATCGCAGGTTTCGATGATATATGTATGTAGCAAGCACATAAGCACACGTGCATCTACGCAATGGATGTTACCACTTCATTAACAAGTTACCCATCGCCAGTCTCTCGCGGAAATCGGATCGCGGTCTGATACAGATTATACGGCCGGCCGTATAATCTAACGGACTGACTGTACATACTGTCGATATTTACAGCGCGGCGACTGTAATTCAAGTACGCAGAGAGGCGGATGCGCGAGGATATATCATGATCGCGCGAAAGTACCTCGCGTTTCGGATTCAAGCAAGCCGGGGGAGGCCTATCGTGTTGCATGTGCAAGTCGAGAGATAATGGTATCTCGCCCCGGATGCTGGGATGGTGCGAATTTTCCCTGAGTGTCTCGCTGGATATTTTGGCCGTTCTCCAGACTGCACGAATAATGACGAGTCAACCGCGTCGCGTCTAATTAGGTCAGAGAGAGCCGAAATATATAGTATATCGCCTCGATGAATAATTTTACGTTCCACCCTTGCTAGTCAACTACTCGCACTTATCGCTCATTTTCCGATACATCGGATTGCATTTCTGTAACGCTTACGAATCAATTCTCGCACAGAATGAATTAATAACGCGGTCAGATATTCCCGCACGGATAAACAGTGAAAAATTCTCTTTAAATTAACAGTTAGAGATAGCAGCGTATATTTTATCAAGGCATATAGGAACAAAACGGTATGATAAAAAGAAAATAAAAATTAAAAAATCGTTAAATTCTACAATACCCAAATGTCAAACTAGATTTTCACTTAAAAACTTTAATTTCGTTAATTTACAATATATATTAATTTTTAGATATATTAAATTAAATCTGACTTTATCAAATCGAAAAAAAAATTTGACATTTTAATATCTAGAAAAACATAGATATATAATATTAATATTACACATACATCACACATGTACATAAAATTCTACAATATTTTAAACATTGGCTTTGATTTTTTAGATTTAAATATACTCTAGTTTCAGTGAGCAATAAAATAGCTAAAAAAATTAAATAAGCATTAAAAAAAGCATATAATAAAATATACAAGTAATAATAAAATTGAAATTCCAAATTTACGCAGCGTCTCTACTTTGCGATATTTTTCTTCTGTTTTTTCGTCAGATTTTCAGAAAGTTCTAGTTTCATATAAATTATAGAAAAAGTTCAACGTTTCTTTTAAGTTTAAAAAAATTTTTTAAAGTATTTTAAAATAGACAGAAAACTTTCGAAAATCGACTGGTATCTTATTTTACTACTTGTACATGTGTTTGCTCGTATGTATTTTATTTTAATCAATATTTTTTACTCTTAAAATAATAAAACTCTTTGTAGATCTCATGTAAAATTTTTAACGTAAAATGAGAAGAAAAATATTGCAAAAAGTAAAATGTTACAAATTTGACATCTCAATTTGTCTCGAGACATTTTCTTTGATACAATAATTAAAACTATTGATTAAACTCTTTGATTAAATTTTTAAACTCTTTTAAACTCTTAATTGTTTTTGAGTTTTCATGAAATAATACAAAATAATAGCTTTATATATATAATTTTTTTTTATTAATTTTCAGGTTTGATCGAAATTTCTGATAACCACATATATTTTAGCGCGTATTCTTATATCATATCTATACATTGTATTGTGTATATATTTACACATCATTGTTTTTAGACGGATTTAATAATAAAGCCAAGAAAAATTTCAAAAATATCCTGGAGATACATACAGTTTTACGAGCACTATAATAACATAGATGCACGAGAGCTTCAGGCTATACTAAACTCAGCCAACGTCCTAAACGAGATTATTTAGCCGATGTTCTCGTACAAAATTCATTCTCATTTTCTTTGCCCTAATTAACCTTGTACATTCATTCGTTGCTCAAAATTGAGTTTTACAATTTTTTTTTTAATTTTTTGTTGAAAAAGGCAAAGCAAAATTTGTTTCATCATTGAGTCTATCTTGGAAAATATGAGTAGTCGTAAAAAAATCACAAAGTAAAATATAATAAAGAGTATATACTTCAGTAAAATACAATAAGAAAAATGTAATAAAACCGGATTGCAGAAGTAAATTGAATAGTACAGACGTAATATAAAAGTCCACTTCTTTTATCATCTAGGTGATATGATATATTAAAACAATTAGGTATAGAAAAAAAAATTTGCGAGAAATATTTGTCGCAAATGATATACATTGCGCACATTAGTTAAAAATAATCAAATTTTTCGCGACAATTTAAGAATAACTTCAAATATTCAATATTATCGCTGTACTAAGATTGCTTCGTGCGGAAATATAGCGTGACCTATTTGCTCTGCTGCTTTCGCACAGTATCGTTCTCTCGCGCTGATCGAAGTTTCTACGTAAAAGAGATCTCGTACTGAAAAATACGATTCTGTAACAAACTGACTTTCTATCACTTAGGAAACATATAAGGATGAAGTTATTCGCTGAAAGGTACGCGGCAAAGCAGCGAACCTTTTCCCGGGTTTGTTCCTTTTTTCTCATTTTTGACATTTCTGTCGTCTATCTCGCGCGCAGGCGTTGAAAGAAACCTCGGCATTTTCCACGATTTTCTCATTTCAATCTGTGCTATCGACGGTCTACCATGTGATTTTTCAAGTCCTTTGATTCTGCTTCAGTTTGACATGGTTCTCGGGCTGCTTTTGCTACGTGCCTTGCTCTTTTCGTGAATTCTCTCTGGTCAGAATGTCGCGCGTCGTTGCATCGCTTTTCGAGTTGCAGCAATCTAATCTCGCTTTCTCGCTCTCTTCATCTTTCTGTCCGCAAATACAGAACGTAAATATTCTTGTAGTTGCAATACTATCAAATTTCA
Source organism: Cataglyphis hispanica (assembly GCF_021464435.1). Classification (NCBI taxonomy): domain Eukaryota; kingdom Metazoa; phylum Arthropoda; class Insecta; order Hymenoptera; family Formicidae; genus Cataglyphis; species Cataglyphis hispanica. The sequence continues at coordinate 2,704,607 of NC_065965.1, read as the reverse complement.
TGTCGTACTAGTAGAATTACTGAAATTATCCCTCAGCACAGCTAGCTCTTTCTAACTACGGCTTCAATCTTAGTTTAATCTTTTTTAAAAATAAATTTGTTTAAAAGTCGTTACTTTCTTGAAGATTTTTTTATACTTCAATAATCTTGGCAAAGTTAAGTCTTGACCTAAAATTTCAAACTAATATTAAAGTTTAACTACAATTAAGTAAAAAATATTTTAAAATATATTATTAATTTTTGTAAATATTATAAATATTATATGATTATCAAGATTTATAATCATATAAGAATATTATAAATTATACATTAATGCATATAAGAATATCTTTGAAGAATGTTACACAGGATACATACATTAAAAATTATAACGGTAAGTTATTTATAAATAAATAAGAAACATCAAAGCATAGAGAAACATTCAATATAATACGTTTATAAACTTTCCATCCAAATATACCGAACATGCATGCATCGCACAAAAGTTTAATTTTCTTCGATTATTTGATCATACTTTGTTTTATTTCACACAATTTCCGCCTAATATGAAAGTAAATAAATCTCTCAATATCTCTCAATAATTACCATTGATCATATCTATGTTATTTGACAAATCGAAAATTTATTAATGATGCAAACACGATTTCGCTACAGTCAGAATATAAAATAACATATAATTATATTGTATATTAAAATTTACATTCCTCTCTTTGCGCGCGTAAATCATCTACATTAAACTTATATATAAATAATATTTTTATAAATGTTGATTATCAATTCAAATACAGATTTTGCTCATATTATAAAATTCAAATAATAATTTATATAAATAATATATAAATAATATATAAAATATATTATTTTTATGTATTTTACTTGTCAATTTTGAATAAATTTTGTTTGAAATCTTTTTTATATATAAAGTATACGATATTGCATTATGTGGCGCACACACACACACACGCATATTGTGTGTCATATATATTTTAATATACATATATAATTTAAGTTAGAATCTTTGCCTTGATAATAGGTATAATGAATAATAGTTCTGAAATCAAATCTCAAACATTTCGCAGACCATCGTTTGTGATTAAATACAAGTTTTATTATCCCGAAATGTTCTAGATTTAATCAATCTCTTGAAAGACTCGCCGTATATACTACCACAAGTAATAGATAATAAAATTGATGAATAAAGTTTGTACGTCTGTCTTTCACGTACGTGTTCGCAAAAGTTTCAACTTTCTCGACGATTTTTCGCACAGATAAAAACTTACGTTTACGTCGATCAGCAAAACCTATACGCCGGAATTTTTTTACGAGAGCTACATATTTTATTGATTGCAAACGTATTATGGATGAAATTAAAATTTTTTCTTTGGACGCTTTTTTTGTTATAATTTTTTTTTTATTCTGCCGCAAAATTGGAAATTGAATATGCAATTGTGTGAAAATGTTCAATAATCGTTGCAATTTTGACGAATGCAATTAATATTTGTATATTGCCGGAAAGATATTTATTCTTTGATTCTGAGTCAATAGATTTGCGCATATGTACCTATATACATATGCAGCTATTGTAATAAAGAAAATAATATGATAAACGTACTATTAAAAAATCATAAAAAAATAATGTATTCAAATGACATCACATTTTTGTCATACAAAATAATTACTTACCATATATTAGATATAATTAAACATTGCAAAAATATTTATACTCTGATGTCATTCCTTTTGAAATAATTTTTATATGTCGCGATTATAAGACGAATATGGCTATGGCATTATAATTTGATGGTTTTGTCACAAAAAATCATGGTACATATGTACAACCAGTAATTTTGAATGCAATGCTATTTTTAGAAAGATTATAAATAAAAAAAAATAAAAAAATTTTCCGTGAAACTTTACAAATATATTGTACGATTATCTATTTGCTTCGTGACTATAACAAACGCTGCTACGTTCTGTAACTTTTATTCATGCCGCAAGAAAATCACGATATACGGTATTTATAACCAGGAATGGAAACGAACCAACTCTTTGTTCTTGTTTTCATTCGTCGACCTAATTCCCGGGCTTGCTCGAAAGCTTGCTCTTCAGTTTATCGCCGCGAATTGAAGCGAAGAATGCATCGCGGGTGCAGCGTCGATATCGTAATAGTGGAAAGAGATAAGTTGTGGATAGAAGCCATCGTCGGCTAATTAGATATCCCTTTATTACTTATTCGACGCGGAAAATGAAGAGATAGTATATGCTGAGAGAAGAAGATTTAATAATGTTGCAAAGCGACCAGGACGCAATTTGAAGTATTAAAAGTATCCGCGCGCATCTCTCTTTCCGTGTATGTATCTATTGCAGTGTACAAGTTGCGAGCACAATAGAAGATATTACATTTCGACAGAAGAATGCTGCACATTCCACGCAGATAACGTGTATACCTCGATCTTTTAATATAAGTTTAATCTTGTTACGAATTTGTTTCACATAAGTAACATTTAAAAGTTCACGTAATGCACATTTAAATATGTATAATTTGCTCAAGTTTTGATATAAATGGAATTTTCATTTAATCTTTCCGTGGAATTTCGAAGCTCTCTTACAAATAGTAGCAGTCAGGAAGTCTCGTTTACTTTTCGCTTCAAGATCCCGGATTATATCTATGGAAAATATGTTTTATAATGTATTTCTATAATTTTACAAAATTATTTGTGCACTATTATGCAAAATGAACATTTTATCTTATGGCTTATAATAAAATTTTTTAAATAATCTCTATATATGGATAAATTTATTCATAATTTTTTTATTTTTAAAAATACTTTATCGAGAATTTACATTGCCCTGAAATAAAATTAATCTTTTCAATCTTAAGTAAGAAGTTTTTAAAATTCTTTTTATAAAAGTCGTTTTATATTTAAAATAATAAAATATATCAGATAACGGTGTATTTTGTTATTTTAAATATAAAACATGTTATAAAAATATGAGTTATGCATGACAGATTTAATGCAAGCCATATACTTGTAATAAGATTCATAATAAGATTATATACATATATATGTAGTTTTTCCGAAATGACGAAAATTGATTGAAAATTATTTCCTCGCATTTGCGATGAAATCTAGAAACATTAACTTAACGTACTTTGCAAACCGCGACACTAAGTCTAGCGAAGGACTTATTATTAATTTGTCAAACTCAAACTCTCGGCCTAACTTGCACAACTTAAGTCAGAGGATGGATGTAGCGACAAACTACCATTGCTCATCTTACGGAAGAGGTTTATGCACAGTAACTGACACTAGAGTTGAGATTGCATGAACAAATCTTATAAAGTTATTTTGTTGTCTAAAAGATTTGACATAAAAACAATATTACAACGTTTTTTTTATATTCCAAAATAGTTAAAATTTATCACGTATTCGTTTCGATAATGATGTTTTTATATTCAAAATATGGAATAAAAAGAGAGAATCAATATAATGACAATATATCAAGCCGTCATATTCGCGAAGATATATACTTTCGAGAAATGGAAATGTGGCTCATTTGCATCTGGTTGTTATGAAGAACCGCAAGAAGCCAATTGAGCATAGTTCCTGGCGCAGCAACAAATGGGAAGTCTCGCGAGAGAGATCTATCGAGCGCTCGTTCCTCTCCCTTCCGATATTTTGTCCTTACTCGACGATATTTCTGACACCGCATCGCGAAATAATCGGGGACGGATTGAAAGGCGAAAATGCAATTTCGTAATTGCAATCTATCATGATTTCATTGAACAAAAACGATCGATTTTTTCTCCAAACTATATTAGATTCAACTACATTTCGCGCGCGAATCCGTGTTTGCGAAACACGTTTACATCCATTTTTAGTCGGTCATTCGTCAAAGATGATGCGGTCTCCCGTTTTATGGTTGAGCTCAAAACGGCTCACTGCAAGCTTATCGATGTAACCTTATTTTAAATGTAATGTCTGAAAGTCAATATTGACCTTCTATCTTCATAGAAGTCAAAGATATCGACCTTAAAATAAAAATCGTCTTTGTGAGAATAGATTTGAATAGATTCCTATAGATTTGAAATTGCTGTGCCTTATGTAAATTATGTTTTTGGAAAATCGACTAATCTGCTAAATGTCGACAAAAATAGTAGAAAGTTTTAACATATCTTTGCTAGTTGAAATAATTTTAGAGACAATTCAATGATTTTAGTCAAATAATTCCAAATTGATTAAAAATCTATGACTGAAAAGAAAATGCAATAATTAAACAATTCTTATTACTTGATTATTGTATAAAAATATATAAAAATGCATCGCTATATATAATTAATATAATAATAATATCCGAATTTATAATAATTATTTTAATAGAATACAATTATTTATGATGCTAAAAAGAATCTAAGCTAATTAGAATCAGCGCGGTTAACAAATGCGTAATAATCAAATGTTTTAGAAATAAATTCAAGAATTAATTTTTTATTTATATTTTCTGTTCTCAAAAGTATATATTTCTTTGTGTTAAGCACAAGAAGAGAGAAAATCTAATGTATTTTGCATTTCCCAATTACAGTATTCGGTGCATATCTCTTGTTATTCATCTTGCCTTGCAGTTACACGAGACGCGAATGATGCAATGTAATGGGATGGCAAATGTTGTCGCACGTCGTACGATAGAAATTCATTCGTATCGACACGCACAGAATCTAACCGAGTTTACTACGTACTCGAGGGTTTGACTGGTCGGTTATGATTGCAGTCACACCTGCGAGTTATCGCATATGCCGTCAGCGCGAGTTTCAACCAAGAACACAATATAATTTCATGACACTTGGCAAAAAGAGAGTTACGCGATGGAATCGCGAAAACGATCGCTTTAAATAGGAAAATAAAGTTTCCCATTAGCTTTATGGAGTATCGCGTTTTCTGACGTAACTGAATTTCCTGCGATGTACACGTTATCCGTTTGTACATGACATTTGCCGCATGTAATTATAAAATATTCTATAACAAAAAAAAAAAAGAAAAATGTGAGTATGATATTGAAATGTATTTTTAATCATTATTCTAATTTCAGTGAATCAAATATTTCAATAATTTATAAAGCTTCTTGTTTCAATGATAGCGATATATGATTTATCATTAACATAGAAATTAATATTTGCAAAGAAATATTTTAAGCAACTTTTGGAACAATATAAAATTTTGATATACATAAAATTCATTTTTATTACATAAATATGTAATTTAAAAAATTCGCTTCTACACGCACACAATCATACACAATTTAAAGAAATTTATTGAATAAATTAATTATGTTTTTCAGTGTTATTTGTTATAATGTTCAAGGTATTAAAACATTTGTACATGTATATTTTATTTAAATAATATTACGTAATATATATTCTCTAAAGAATCTCTGCTTTAAATAATTCTAATTATCGTTTTTCTTTTATTATCATTTTTTTAAATTCATATGCTTTACATTACCATAATATATATTCCTGTTATACATCCTAAAAAAGCAGTAAAAATACTTTTAAGGTAGTACGAGAACATTTTGTGATTCTTTATACAGACTTAAAAGCAAGAAGAGAGAAGTACAAAAAGCATTAAAAAAATCTGCAGGCTTTTACAGAGATGTAAAATAAGAGTTTGTATAGCCTTGCAAGTTATATCAGTTGACTATAAATTATGTTTTCCGATTTCATAACGATATTTCGTGCTACCAAGTAAAGCTTGTAACTCTTGCGGCTAAAAAATTCAGCTTTTGATTTATGTCACATAAAAGAGCAAAATTGAATCTCTACGTCTAATATAAATCAGTCTCAAAAATGGTATTAGCTTGACATACCGAGAGAGCTTTTCCATCAACGTCAACGCGTGTAAAGGCTCGTTTCGTCGATATGTATGTGAGTCCATCGCGGGAAAATGTCGACGGTAAACGGTAGATTATCGGCGCTAGAAAAACTCTTGGCACTCACTTATGGCCGCATATTGGCCGATTCGAGTGTCATCTTCGACCGTATCATTTAGCTTAACGATTATGGCGATTACGCAATTGAATAGTGACACGGTCCCGTCAATACGATCGAATGTGAAAGGTCGGCGAAGGATAAGTACGACCCAATTCATTTTGCCTGCCATTGAGAAAGTGTAATGAACCATGTTATCTGTTGTACGTCAATTTATACGGATAAGGGTCATACAAAGCAAACAATGTCCTTTCCAAAATCATAAAAATATAAAAGATGAAATAATTGTACAAATTTATATATTGTGTAATAATTATTATTACGCTTTATATATACATTTTTTATAATTTATTTTTTTTAATATTATTAAAAAGCAAAATTTATTTTAAATTTATTGAGAAAAGAGAGAACACAGAAAACAAAAAAAAAATTTTTATATATTTATTATTTTTTTTACTCATTTACTATGCTTTTTACTATGTTTTTTAATAGTTTAAAACATAAAAGTTAATAATAGTTTGATCTTTTGATGAAAAATAAATCGACTTGGAAAGAAATGAGATAATATCGATTTTTTTTTTTTTAATATTGCTGATGGCATCAAAGAATTCCTTTTTTTTTATATGGTTATCATTTCCTATTTCTATTCTTTATTTTTCATTGTTTTTTAAAATCGCAGGTAAATATCGATGATTGTTATGAATAAATTCATTAGTCGGAATACGATGTCTGAATGTATAGTGTCCATTGTACAAGATGAATACAGCTATTGAAAATTATGGAGTAAGAATTGAAATCCATTTTATCGCGAGTAACGAGGATCTCGATAATGTCGTTTTCGCTGTGAATCAAATTCGCTGTTTCTGATCGCGCAACTGGCATTTCAAAATTACATTCTTTGTTTCCGTTACAGTGTACCATTCGAGCGTGGATAAGCATATTTCAACTATTGCAATTTCATCGATGCATGTGTAGAGAACGATGCAAGGATCGAATCTGCGACATCGCTGTATCAAATTCGCGTGCAAATGCAAATACGTAATAATGCGGTAACGTAAACGGATTTGTAACCGGCGTAAATTCAATAAGGTTTCAGATATTAACATTATATTGGACAGATTGGAAAGATTAGTTTTTTCCCTTTTTTCTGATTTGTTTCGTCTAAGCAAAGTTTCAAGAGCCTTGTGCAACTTAATACTATCTCGCCATTAAACGCGAGCAACAATTACGTTAAATCAAAGGCCTTTGTGATTTATAACGAGTAGTCTGATAATGCTTTCTCCCCTCTCTTTCTACGTGATAACTATTCTGCTGTCATAAAATTTAAATTTTTATTGCAAAAAACTTTTTTATCGATACGAGAAATCAAATTTTTTATTAAATTTGCTCTTATTTAATTTGGTTAACTTTTTTTAATAATAATTAAATTGTTATTAAACTGGCGATGATAATTAGCCGATAATAGAAATAAGATATGAGTCGTTTAAAACTTTTTATCTTTTTAATATACATAACAAACATTCTCTCTTTATTTATACATATATATTTATGTCATACTTTAAATATTATAAACACGTAGAAATCATTTACAATATTAAAATAATGAGTTGCACATACACATGTGCACACATAAGCTTTAAATATATAAAAGAAATTTTTCATATTGCAAAAAATACAAAAAAAGAAATCATACATTAATAAAAAGTAGTGCTCTTTCTAAGTAATTCTTCTAAAAGGATTCACCTAGCATGAATACTTAAGTGGATTCTGAATAATGTACGTTCTGTTAAATCGGAAGTCTCTCCAAAGCGCTTGATCCAAAATACGACGGACAAGTTCTCAGCAAAAAAAATTTATAACTTTCTGCTTCTCTCGTTTTCTCTCATTTCAACTCTCTCTCCAAGAATTTCATCAATGAAAGGAGATGATTGGCGCGGCGGGACTGACAAATGGTGGTCGTATGTATAATAGCGCGAAGAAAAATACTACGGATAAAAAGGATTCTTTTTGCGACCTACTTTCAGGCGCTTTTCTCGTTCTCTCTCCCTCTCTTCCCTTCAACTCCGTACGAATACATTCGATTTGAATAAAACGCCTTAATTTTACAAAACCGCGCTTCCTCCGTCGTGAAAACTCTTAACTGCCGTCGCAAACAACGTGCATTCAAATCCAAATCTTCCGTAACTATCGTAACCACTGCGTGCTGTAAAAGAAAAAAAAAAAAAAAGAATAACGCGCCATTGCATCCTCGATTATGTAACAGCTGCATCATCATCATTGTGAATGCAAAGTTGACGAATAATTGTTTTGCAAATTTTCGAGAAAAATTTTTAAAATCTCGTCGCGCACACGCTCGGGATAACTCCATATAATCCGGTGGAAAATCATGAAATGGAAAAAATTATAATTGCATATTTCGTAGTTATTTACTTATAACTTGCAAATTTATCGTGTCGCAATTACTGTGCAAGTTTGAAAATTTATCGTTTCAACTAATAACTATAAATTTTGCGTGCAATAATGAAGAAGAGTATAATTTAACACAAAATATATCAAGGTTGAAAAATACTCTTCAAATCATTATGTTAATTAAATCCATGTACTAATTATAATATCGTATAAAATAGTATAAAGAATTTTCTTAATTATCACAGCAAATGTTTACCATGGCCTAGAATAGTTTTGCTCTACATGACGTCACATTAGATAAAAACTGTAATATTTTCTATTCATATAATAACATTATCTCTCTTAAAGAAAAAACAAAGCAGATCTCATATATGTAGATCCTACGTAATCGCATTACAACTAAACACCGATCGTTGCAGCGCGAATAGAAATAAACGCCACGTTAGTTTAATCCTATAATAATATACGATGGAATTATGCCATGGGCAGTTAGTTATTTCGCCAACACTAATGACTAGTAATAACCGCGAAAAAAGTCCTTTTACGAGGAAGAGAGGATCGTGGGCGAGCGGAAAAAAAGTGCAATCTCGAGAAGCGTTAATCTTACTCCGAACGCTATGCGCCGCCTCTGAAAAAAGGACAATAATGAACACGTGGCGCACGAGTGGATTCTTTTTAGGACGGGATGGTGTTAGATAATTAATGTGGGCAGAGATGGATCGCAATATAAAGAGCAAGTGTGAGGAGGCAGAAAAAACTTTGTGCATTTGCGAAGATGAACGCAGCCATGGGAATGAGAGAGAGAGAGAGAGAGTGTACAATCGCTAAAATATTCCTAGTAAATTTTCTAAAGTATAGATACGCGATGAGAAAATTTGTCTCCCAATAACGTCAACGAGCAGTTATCTTCACATTGGACGAGAACGCAACGAGAAATATCAGGATGCGCAACAGGAAATATCAGAGGTACGTTTTATGAATGCGCAAAATATAGTGTTTACGTAATGTGGTGATTCGCGAATCTCAAGTGGTTTGCAAAAGTGCTTCAGGGATTTCGTATAGCAATTTTGTATCAACAATTCAGAGTTTTATCTGCCCTAAATATTTTTTTATAACATGCGCTTATATCTCTTCTTTTAAAGTAAAAAGATATGCAAATATTCTATTAATACATTCATATATATGTAAATATATATTTTATTTACATAAGTAGAATATTATCTCGAGTATTCGGATGTGAATTGAGAAAGATGATAAATTTATTCATCAGTCGATTCATCGTAATTTTCGTTCCAATAACACTCCGAATCAATTATTCGCTTCAAGACGATTTAATCAAAAAACGACTTTTAATTATCATTGTGAATGTCAATCAACGCAACACTTGGGACATTTTCTACAAAAATAATTGTTCATTTAATTAATTAATTTATTTATTTTAGTAACAATTTAATACTACTTTGTCATAGCAATCTTGTTTTGATATGTACTTTGCGTTTATTGTTTACGATGCATTGCCGTTAATTAATAATGTAAAAATAAAAATAAAAAATGCAAATAAAAATAATGTAAATGATGTTAATTAATAATGTAATATAATAAAGTAAATATAATGTTAATTCATAATAAATTAGATTTATGAAACATTTCCATTGACAATTTCATTGAATGTAATTTGTGTCATACAATATGAATAAATTTCACAAAGAATCTATAATTATAAAATGCGAAATCTAATATTAGGGTCTGAGTGCATGAACACTGGCAGGGTGAAGCAAAGTGCAAAAGTGCAATAGAACAAGGCCAGAAACAAATACAGAAACGCGAGTTGCAACAAAGTATAACTTACAACCCAATTCCACGTAGTGACATTATATAACCATTGTAAGAGATTACACAAGAGATTGTACAATCATATCACGTAACAAAATTTCAAAAATAAGTATATAACTAAAGTAAATAAGAAAGATATTTTTTAGAGAATTTATATATAATAAGTTTGCATTATATTTGTTCTCTATGAAAACAAGCATGTATTGTGTGTAACATATATACGAATACAGATAATAAATATGTTGCAAGGAAAAGCAATATATTTATTAAATGTAATCGTATATTTGTCACATTTGTTAAAATTTCATTTCTTTCTATAATAAACGATACGTGTATTTTGAATCGATGATTTATAAAACAAGAGAGGAAACAGAAATAAGATTTAAGTATGCGTAAACGTGCTGCTAAAATAAAAAAAAATATGATTTTCTCCAATTAATTGAAAATTTTAATCCATTTTTTACAAAGCTCTCGTTGTTTTAATGGTATTTAAACTTTCGATTTAATCGAATTTATAAAAAAATGTCTTTTTGATAGTTAAATTTTGCGGTCGTTAATATTCAAATAGCTTAGAAAGAATCTCGAATTCGCATTATAAAAAAAAATGTATTCAATGCCCGTTTTGTCACGGATAACATACTCAGCTCTGCAGGCAAATATATGTGTTCGATCGATTAATTAAAATATAGTTCAATAATATTGATAACCGAATGAACGGTTGATGCACGAATATTGTCCAACATTCTTGTTCGCCATTACGAAATTCTTGTCATACCATAATTTATATTTAGAGACCGCAACATTGAAACTAAACGGAGGAAAATGACAATCAATTTCGCATGAATATATCGCATTTTAGGAACGTTTATTAAAGGATCGGAATGTCAAACAGAACAAGTGAACATAAATTTATACATTCGTTTCCATATCTCGTCCTATTTTTAGTTGTGTGTCCAAGTTCTATAAAATATAAATCTATAAGTCTAAAGGTGTTATAAGATCTAAAAGATAATCAAAAATAACCTAATTTAAAAACTAAAATCGATTCATTAAAACTACAATCACAAGGTAATTAATAGCATGATTATCAACACTATTTCTTAAAAAATTTAAATTTTTACATTTATACAATTTTGAAAATACATGCAAAACAGCAGTGTGATTTTGTAGTAAATTTTACGTTTTTGCAAATATAATAAAAGTCTGAAGATTTTTGCTCTATCCGATGTTTTAGACATATTCTGTATACAATATACGTATATAAATACTATAAAAAAAAGATTTTCTTTAATTCCAAAATAAAATAAATTATATATATAATAATATAAATAAATTATAATAATTCATTAATCGCGTTAGATAAGAAAAAATCAATAATCAATATTACTGATTTCACTTTTACGACTTTATGATTTATTAGAAATTATATAAATTTTCACGATAAAAATCACCTATTTATCTAATTTGTAAATCTGTCATTTTTTTTTATTAGTCTTCATCGATATATGTGAAATGCTTGCTGCATTACGCCGCATTGCCGGGGGTTTTATTTTCCGGAATGCATTCCATTCGGCTTCCTGAACTTGACTAATGTATACCTGCATCGCACTCTGCAGTATATCCGCGTCTCTCTTATAGCATACTTGATAAGTTAGCGTCAAAAATTGATATCAAATATATAAGTAGATATTAAATATTTATATATGTATATAGAAGAATATAATTCTTATATACCTTAATTTAATTATTCATGAAGTACCATCGTAAACATTGATATTAATGTATATAAGGAAACATACATGAAAATATTTTATTGTAAGTAAAAATAATTATATTTAAAGTAATATTATTTTAAAATATATGCAAGAATAATTATAACATATTTAAAAAAATCTTTATCAAAGAACAATTTTTATAATTTATAATAAATCAGTTTTTAAAAATCTTTTTCATGCGTTTTAATTTATACATTTAATATTCAATTTTATTTTAATAAACAGTTTATTAATTTTTAAAGTTTTAATGATAATTTATATAATTTATTGTAACATGTTAATTTTTTAGTGATCTAGGGAACATATATGTTTGAAACGAATTTTGTTAATAAAATTAATAATTATTAAATGTTTAAACTATCGAAAATGTTGAGAAAGTTTAATGGAGATTTTAGAAATGTATTTTATAAAAGTGATGGACAACTAACACTTACTATCTAAGTGCAAATGCGAAATATACGCTCGCATTCCATCGACCGAGGCAAGGGCTTTTAGTTTGCCCGCTACAGCACGAGTCTTCAATGGCGCATTGAGCGGAAAGCGAGGAGGGTGAGTGCGCAGTATGCATCTTATAAGGATCGCAAAGGTGACATAAATAAATAAGGGATCTAAACATGACACTTTATCGTAGGCCAATCCTTCACCTAGAATATCAGTAAAATACAAATTTTAATTATGCATCTCGTGTAGTTTATTTATTTGGAGTAAAAAAAGATTAACATATATAAATAAATGTCAGACTTCTCTTAATTGAAAAAAATAGTTTATGTTAATGTATGAGATATGTCACAATTAGAAAATTTTTTCTCAACTGTAGATACTAAAATTAAAAAAGTTTTAAAGGAGATTAAGCATGTACGCAAAATTAAAAATAATAGTAATACTTCAATAACTAGTATAGAGAATATGTATTACAAAATTTCAATCAAAGTGAAAATAAGTAATTAATATAGCTGACATTAATAGATAATTAGTGTAATTAATATAACTAACAAAAGGGTGTGTCGAAGCAATTAGGAGTAAAACACGATTCTGTAGGGTTATATATCCCCTTCGTCAGTCTTTACCCTCACATAGTGACAGAACAATAAGAATGTGAGGGTTGAAAGCTAGGTAGCCTAGGTATCCTAACCGGATGAATAAGCTCATCTGATTCCACGTCAAAATTACGGTTGTTATCGCTAGGAACAATTACACTCGTTGGCAGGAAATTAAGAGATTCATATAGACTGGCTTTGTGCTTCTGATTGCGAGTGATTAGTATAGTCCCGCCACATGCACTGAAGAAACAACAGAGATTATCAAGAGAATATAGCAAATTGTTAATTATCTTTTGCATTCACGTAGAGAAAGAGAGAGAGTTTATTTTCTCTCAAATATTTCCATAACGATAATATGAAAAATGCATTTTGATGAATAGAGAAATTTAACAACGCACTAAGACTATAAATTTGTTCTATCGACGAACATATTTAAGTTATCAAACTTTTATTGAGTATATATTTTGTTAATATATAAATTTATTTTTTTTTACTTTTGTTAATATTTACCTGTACAAAAATGATTATGAAATTTATAATAAAATCTAATCCAATATAGAATTTTTTACGGCTTATATTTTTCATAAAATAAAAATAAAATTAACATTAATTTCGTTATTCGAATCGTTTACAATCGCACTAAACATACATGTAGAGGAAGCTAAAGTTTGTGCAGTTGGCATTCTCGTAATCGTTGTACAGAACCACCCATTATCATGTTGGTGCGCAACGTTTGAATGCGTACACCGCAACGCGTAACTACATCTCACTTAGCCAATCAGAAAATTCTACGTAGCCAATTACCAGGCGCCCCGAAATTCCAGTTAGTCTCAAATTCGCTCCCGGCCTCAGGAATTGCATCCATAACCGGAATTCATCGATTCCTCGCATATAACGCGTTCATATACGCACACGCGCAAATACACACATACACATGCATTCGTAGCGCATGGAGCAATTGCTGATCCGTGGCTGCTGCAACAGCAGCGGCAGCGGTACAGAGACGGCTCGTAACTGCAGGAAGAGATCAATTTTAGCGAACGATATTTGTTTATACGCGCCCTACGGTACCATTTAAAGCAATGACCAGGTAACGCGACGTCCACGAGTTTCACGCTCGAACGAGCTATCGCATGGCGATCGCGTTACACTCCATCGCGCAATGCAATGTACGCGACAACGCTTCCCGCGTGCATCCACGTGTCCGCGCGCGCGAGCGCCGATGCCGCAACCTATAGGCTAGCTACTTTTTTCCCCTCGATGCTTTAGAAACACTTTAACACTTTGCGAAGGAAAGGAATTTTCATTTTAGACGATGCGCTTGCCGAAATAAACTCAAACAAATATAATACTATGTGAGAAAGTAGTTTTCAACATTTTTCCTGTGACGGTAGTGCTAATAAAAAAATTTATATTTGTAGCTAATTCTCTATTAAACATATACATATATTATTTTTTTATATTCTCTTCTTTCGTTTATGATAGATACTACAGATAAAAATATTTATGACAGGGAATAATCATTAAAATTCTATCATAAAAATTTTATCAGTCTAGAATGTTTAATTAGCTTTTTTAGTGTGCACAACTAATTTCTTTTAGAAACTAAAATTTTTAATGATATGCTTAATATATTTATTGGAATTAAATTATTCTAATACATGCCGTAAACACAAATGGGATATTGAAAACAAAATTCTCTTTATGTACAACTTTGATTTTTCAAAAGTAAATAAAATGAAGAAAAAATTAAGAATACTTAATAATTAACTTTTTTAACTTTAAAATAAATTCTCAAAAAATAAAACAGAGCAGCAAAAAGATTGAATTTGATTGCATAATTATTCTCAGTCGCATCTTATTTTATTTATAGGCGTTACAGTTCTTTTTAATTTTTTTCTCAAAGTTGGCAAAGAAACTAAGAGAGAAAACACGTTGGGAAAACTATTACCATCTTGACAGCGCGAGAGAGGTGGGTATAACGGGACAGTTTAAAGTCATGGAGGTCGTAGGACGAGAGAGGTTGAAAATTATGACGGGTACGTGCGACATGGACGGACGTATCTCCGTCATTATAGAGGGCAAGATGCTGTGGGGAACGTAGCTACGGGCGAAAACGGGTGAAATGGGGCGAAATGGGACGAAAGAGGCGGACGCGACGGGCTCGATGGCGTTGCACAGCTTGTGCGAGCGACGTCGAGGGGCTCCCGTCCTTCGTCGTCGTCGTCGTCGTCGTCGTCGTCGTCGTCGTCGCACACCACCCGATGATTTATGATGAAACGCTGCCGCGAACCCTTTCTTCCACGCGGCTTTCTCTCGCGCCTGTTTGCGGCTAACGCGAGCCACTGACGAATTTTACGCTACTCCTTCCTTCACGCGACTTGTTACTTACGTCAACGAGCCCGTGATTTATCTCGTCGCCGTGCGTGAAAGGCGAGCACTGGACGACGTTATTTGCGCGCCGCTCGAAGCGTCGACTTGTACTACTGCGAGGCAGATTGAAATCATGAGAGTTCTGTGAGGGAAGCGGTTTCCCTTCGATCGAATTTAACTTTAATTTAACTCATTCTTTGTTTCTTCTCACAAGAGACCGAAGAAAGAGTGAATTAAAGTACAGTTAAAGTAAACTAACGCGTTAATGTAAAATCAATCCTTTCATCTTATTGTTAGAATTAATCTTAAATAAATAATTATCTTAAATAAGAATCTAATTGCAGAAACATAACATTATAACAGATAATTATTTGTTTTAGATTCTTTGATTAATTAAGAAGAAAATATTATATTAGATAATTATAAATTTAAAAGATATAATATGATTCATATTTTTATATGAATCTATTTCTTTCTTTTTGTTTAAAGCTTTAATTTCTTTTTTTTTTTTATCTAAAGCTTGTCTATTTCTTTCTTTTTGTCTAATAGTTTCTTACGCGTGAAGAGAGTAAAGATCTGAAACTTTTTCAAAAGTTTATTTAATTCTCTCTCATTTCATAAGTTTACTTCGTGAGCGTATTTCATCATAAGTGGTGAGATTAATGAGACTTTGATGACAAGTAAGGATAACTAATCGAAGCTGTCACGCAAGCTATTTGATATTAATATATACGACCTGAAACTGTATTTGAATGCCACTAATTAAGGTCGTTTTGACGCTTGTGTATACTCAATGACACTTTAAATCGGTATTATCTATAATTTTAATCAAATTGCTCTTTAAACTTTTATTGCGTTTATATAATAACATTTATTACATTAGAAATCTTTTCCTCCCAATTAAACAGATAACTTTCTAATTAAAATTGTAATTGTATTTATTATTACATAAATAAATCGTGTTTATAGAAATGGTTTAATTCTTTGGTGACAATTGGTTGGACATGATCGCAAAATCTCTATCTGATCAATAAATCTATAAAGATTTTTAAACCTGATTAAACAGATTTTTGAATAATAAATTATACTAATCTTTTTCAATTGCGCGCGTGGATTTTTTCTAAAACGAAAGTAATGTTCTTGTAGTTTTATTATAATCATAAAACTGCATGTCTCTGACAAAAAACTAGCTTGCGGGAAAATCTGCAAAAAAATTGCCCTTAAGAACCTAATTTATCCTGAAAACATTAACTCGTATTATGAGAAATGTTCGTACAGAAAAATTGCATAGTAACGCTCTTATTCTCACGAATAGTCTCTTTTTTCTTGTTGTGTGTTTCTCATAAGCAAACCAGCAGTAATTATCGAAACATATAACTATTTAAAGTATGAATGTATATGTATAAAAATGCAAGAAATATTATTTTATTTTAATATTGCAATTTAATGTAAATTAAAAAATAAAATTGACACACGTGTCTAACTTTTTCTATCAAATCCTAAGAGTATCAACAATAAATTACAAGCAAAAGTAGTTGCCAACAATTTCGTTATAATACGTAAGAACATGAGTAATAGTAGAAGATTTAATCGATACACAAGTTTTGTAACAAAAAGTTAATAAAATTAAAAGAATGAAAATCTTTGTGTAAGTCTAAAACAATCACGCAGTCAATTTATTTTTCAATATCAAGGATATATATATAGTTTGAGTCACGTGTGTCAGAAAAAAATTATACAGCAATTTTGCTGTCTAACAAACTTATGCCTTTTACGCAGTGACCTTCGTGAAGAATTTTAATTATTACAAAAGAAAAAAAGGAACTTTTTGACGTATAGGAAAAAAGGTGATAAGTTAATGTTGATAAGTTAATAGCTTAAATTAGGGCAAATTACCGCGCAATTACCAAGTAATTCACAATGCAATTCATTAAAGACACGTTATTATTTCCTTTCTTTTGCAACAAATAAATCTAGTACTATTCGTTAAGCAGTGAACGATAAAACAATTAACTCATTTTACAATCGCATCGAATCAGGCATATGCCGTTCTTTCGAGGGCAAGGTATCAAGGTTAGTCGACAATGAGGAGACAATCAAATACCTCGTCAAGGACGAGCGTTCTTCCGGCATTGCTCTCATAATCGGGAGTAACTATTTTTAGAAGAAAAGTGACCATTCCGCGCTCACGTGCGGCGATCATTAATATTCATGTTAGCGGTGTTACGGTCGTGTGTACCCAGCACGAATCAAAACCGGGGCTGGCATGGCTAAATAATAAGCATGCATGCGATGAAGCGATCTGTGTTATTAACATAGACCTTGTCCCGGCGATCTTGCCGTGCTGTTCCACTCGGTGAGACAGCCAAGAGTGCTGAGGCCACCGACGGTTTGCGCGGAAAGGGGATGCTAAAGGGGAGAAACGCCGTTCGAAATTACTCGCGGTCACGCCAGCACCCCTCGACGAAACCCTTCGGAGAGAAGAGCGCACCCTCGCTCTCGCGCACTCCTTTCTCAAATCGTCACGAGAAGCACGCACGTGCTACGCCAAAATTGCAATATTCTGCTACAGTCTCCGTTTCGATCGACATCTTTCAGCGAAACGTCTTTGCGCTTCTCACTCTCTCCCTCGTATGTTGACAAGGGATGATAATGCCGTAACTAATGGAACGGAATCACTTCGTGATGAAACTTTCCGAGTTCCCTCGTCCTTTGTTTCAAACAACTGCTATTTTATTGCCATTTACTGCTTTGTGTTCTATTTTTAGTAATAACAGCTTATCAGGTACAGAAAAATTTAGTACATTTTTTAGAAACTACGTTAATGATATATTAATATTAGAAAAAATTAATAATTTGGAAAAGTTTATTATCATCCGAATGTAATAACAGCTCATCATTTGTAGCAACATTCTAAGAAAATTTGATATAATTTTTAAAAACATTGTTAGTAACATATTAAAAAATGTAAAGAATTATCTCGAATCATATAAACACATATTTCGTTTTATCTTATACAGATACAGTGAAACATGAACAAAATTGAATGTGATGAAGTTGCAATGTAGTATCGAATTTCTGTCGGTCTTTGGGTCTTAAGTAATCGTACTTGCAAATCACATCTTGATCTAGCTTTTCTTTTCACCGGTACGTAAAAGAATTTAATGGAGTTTTGCAATGCGAATGCAACGTGTTAGATGCATGGTTTATTACTTTTGCCGTCTTTTGTGTCGCGTCTCGCTCCGTAAAGTAACTGGATTACCAAAACGAATCGATTCGTTCCGCGATATAAAAGCTCCTTCTTTACTTTTCCTTGCACTCGAATGCGATCAAAACACTGTACGGAAATACATGACGGGCTAAATTTACATGCTCAAGTACTTTGAAATGAATGGCCATGACTGAATGAATTTCTCTATGAATATGCACCGTATTTCTGAAATTCTTGTAGTTACAGTGTTTCTTTTAACTTAATTTTTTTTAGGAAAAGATTAGTGGTAATTATGTTATAAACGAAAGAAAATGAAAAATTTTTCAGTGATTAAGCTTGTTTCAAGATTGAAAATATGGAAAATCGTCTACATTTACATATGTAATTTTAAATGGACTTTATTTCATTTTATTAATAATAAAAAAATTAATTACCTAAATATTTAATACAAAAAAATAAACAATTAAGAAATGAAAAAAAATATTTAATTAAATCTTCAATTGATTTGGATTAATTAAGAATATGTTTCCAATGTTTTTGATAACAACTATTCTCAAATAATAACAATTATTTTTATAGAATATATATCTTCGACAATTTCTGACAAATTCTTATTAAATTATTTTTTGTCTCTGAAATTATTAAAGTATCTTTCTAAAATGAGAACTGTAATTTTAGATTTAAAAAATAATATTTTTAAATAATTTTAAGATATTTTCAAAGTAACCATTTCTCTCTCTCTCTCTCTCTTTCACTCTTTCTTAGCTTTCTGTCTTTCTCTTTTTTTGTCTTTACGAAAGTTAATCCCTTCTTACAACTTTACTGAGGTGATTATCTTCTTATTCTTTTCGAGCTGAATTTCATTATAATGAAAACTATTTCCAAGTTTTAAAATCCCAAAATATAAAAGTGTTCCACATGTTTAGTTGCAGCTTCTAAAAAAAGTACTGCGGTTATTCTGATTAAAATAATAATAGCCTTGTATTTTTTGCATTTTATCGTTTTAATTATTAACATAGTGCTAGTAATTTTATATTAAAAACATTATTGTTAAAAATATGCCGATTATTTTTTATTTTTAAGTTATAAAATTATATCAAAAAGAAATTTTTTAAATTAAGAGGTATAAAAATATATAATTTCTCTCTCTCTTTCTCGCTTTAAAAAAATCTGAATTTTGTCGCTCTTATGATGTTTGCAATATCAAATATTATGCAATATCATATATTATTATTATTAATATAAATATTGCGTGCAAAATTACAATGACGTCACGGCTATGTTATTCGTGACCGATATTTGCACGCAAAATATACATAATGTTGATATGCAACGTTATTTTACGATTGGGTTTTCTTTTCTCTGTTGTATGTTGAAAATAATATTAAAAAAATTATTTGTATTTAAATTATTGTATTTAATGTCATATATAAAAAATTTTTATTGTAGTAACAATTTTATTACAAACAAATAACCAGAAAGTGTTGATGCAAAAAAACAGAGATAAGCTATACGTATTTGTTACAATATGAACAAATATAAATATTTTAGTTTTTAATAAAAATATATTCTTTTTAAATTTTGTTATTTATCTTTGTTTTTTTTTTATCTTTAACATGTATGAAAAGTAATCATTGTGAAAAATCATCAGAAAACTTTACACAATTATAAAAGAAGTGACTCACAAAAGAAATTTCAATTTCTTTTTTAATTTACAGACTCTCTCTTTCTTTGAAAAATTTAAACTATATTTAAAGTGTAATTCTCCCTGTGAACACGATAATGAAATTTTAAAACATATATAAATGTGTTCGTCTCTTGAAAGTGCCAAGTGCATTTGCATACGCGATGCGCATATACTATTTTCATGGCATTCAGTATTTCGCGGTCTGCGAGTAGGATATTGTGGCGAACTTGTATTTCCGCTCACACCAACTCCTTTGCATCGCTGACGGAACTGTGCAATTTGCTTTCTGCGCGCTAGCAAAAGAGTTACCGTGACATTTGGGAGATTGTAAAAACGATGGCGGCGCCATATAAAATCGAATCAGGCGTGCACACGAAAGCAAAATATAAAAATAAGACAGGGAGCTTTACATTGATAGAAGGATGCTGTCGATTCAAGCTAGTCTGTAATAATAGGGAAGACGCAAATTCCGGAGTCATCAGCTGGAAAGGAACGAGAGAATACAAATATTTGCTCGCAGAAAATACAATATCTTGCGGATTTCAAGATGTAAACATGCGCGCGAGCATTGTTGATTTTCATTTTATATTATATAAAATAATCTAAACATCAGGCCCGCAGCAAGTCATAAAAAATGTAATAAAAAAGATAAGGAGAGGAAATGAAGTAATACCTACTGACTTAACAAAAATAAAATTTATAATCAGTTTTTAGAAATAATGGTCATAGCAAATCTTTTTATAATTACAAAAAGTAAATTTCACTAAGTTTTGCTCTTTTTGAGGAAATTATGTAATCATTAGATAAGAAAAAATATAAGATATAATAGAAAAAGTTAATTAAGCTTTCATAATAAAAAGGTTATATATCTCAATACTTTTAAAATGTATTTACTAAATGATATTATTTATTGCTAAATAAATTGATAAAATACAATAACGTTAAATTTTCCTGATAGATAAAAATTATTTAAAGTCCTCTGTATTGTAATTAATAGTTTACATGATCTATTTTTACTTTTTCTTTCTCTGTCTGCCTCTCTCTTTCTTTATCTACCTATCTTTCTTTTTTTCAATTATTATAATGTGTGTATCAATATTTCCATAAAGTAATTTTTTCAAATAAGAAATATCAAATTTTTTTTAACACATTTTTTATCGGGAGATATGGTAAAATTGTTGAAAATGGAAGCTTTCGTCGCAACTTGTGACTTTGTTAGAATTTGCGAAATTTTGTCGAGAAATAGCATAGTGGAAGGAATTCGCGATATAAATGCGCGGAGAGAGAGAGAGAGAGAGAGAGAGAAAGCAACCATTTTTCACTCGTTGTTAAAGGGAGGATGACACTGCCATGCCAAGTACACTGCAAAGAGAGCGTAAAGTGCTCTGACCCAATGACAACACTTTCGTTGCAGCATATATACACACACATACACACACCCACACACACACACATATACACAATACACGCACTGCTAGTAAATCGTTTAATGCGAAACTCCAGAACGATCGTTTAAGCGGCCGAAGAACGATCTCGGCACGTTCATCGTGTTTGCACTTAGATGCACCTAGATTTTATCATACCAATGTAATCTGGAACGATGCTGGTCGCTCTCCAGCTGGTACCGTGAGATGCCAAGGATATGAGTGGTAGAATTTTATTTAAAGTATAATTAAAACACCCATCTCCATCTCCATCCATTGCAGAGTTAACGCAAGTCATGCAGTCGCAAGAGCGAACATCGTCTCTCTGCTGACGATTAGAAACTTATTGATTATAGTCACGAACTTTCTCGGAACATAGCGTCCAGTTATTATATGAATGTTAACGCGAAAATTGTAGTTAAAGTTCGTATTAACTTAATCTCAAAACACGTAAACTATTTTCTCGAAACTAATATGAGATGAAATTTAGTAAACTCTCTTAATACACGTATCAAAATTGTACATTATCTCTTTAAGAGACAAGATAAATGTCTATTAGAATAAATAAATTATTCCCAACAATTCGAGGTGTAGACTATATATATGTATGTATGTATTATATATGTATACCTTTTTTTATAATTATAATCTTTTTTATAATTAATATTTTAATAAATTCTAATTTAGTGGAATAATTAGAAGAGTTTTAGTAAGACATTTCTCTAAAATTTTTGGACTGTAATTACTAAAAAGGTAATTTTTACAAATATTTTGCGGCAGAATTAAGAAAACAAATTTCATCTGGGATTTTTTTTGCAATCTGTGTTTGTCGACAATTCCGTTGCACACACGATCGCGATAAAGTTGCATGCTGCAGGGAATCTAGGACATATGCGGATGTGCACGAAAACTGCATCGACGGGCATTCGCACGTTTGGGATTACGTACGCAGGCCTAATTGACCAATCATCCTTTTATATCCCGTTTGATCTATCAAAATCGAGATCGATCAGTTTGAACCAGTAGCCTACCGACTTATGGGACCGCGATATTGGAATTGGAATTTTTAAAAAAATTGCAGTCGTGACTTTTTGCGACCTGCACCCTTTTCTGCTTTAATCCTATCGCAATTGTAAAATCTAACGCGCATCAGGAACGAAATATATCATCCGACTCTTTTGGCACCGTTGACGATTTTAAAATAAGATCACGTGTGGATTCTGCGATATAATTTATGTGGAACGTGCCAGGATAAGCAAACGGCCTGCTAACAATGGAAACAAAAGTCCAGCGCAATTTTAAACCATGTGTTTCTTTCTCAAATTCTAAAATTCTAACACAGTAATAAAAATATAAATTATTATTATATTGTTTTTACATAATATTAGTTATGTTAAACTATTTATCTATATTTGTTTTATGATTTTGATATCACATATGCATATAATTCCATTTTTTAACAATTTTTATAAATATTAAAATTTTAATAATAGCAATTTTTCGCTTCCATATAATTATATATAATTGAAAAATTGATAATATTGTCACATCGATCAGTTATAATCAACTAGCAATTTATTTAAATTAATTAGAGATATTGCAATACTTTTATAGGTATAGATAATTTTCTTATGTACAATAATGGATTCTAAAAAGCCAATGTTTAGTGTTCAAAATTTTCTTTAAATAAAGACACACTATGTGCAGTGACAAAACGCTTTTAATGATCGCGATATAGGCGAATTCGAAAACGTTTGAATTAACTAACATGTTTATCTCTACAACAGATCGCACTGCGCCACTGGCATTCATCCGCAGAATTATTCGATATAGCTTTAATTGACTAATTCTGTTTTCATTCACGTGTGCGTACTTCAACTGTCGCTGAATCAAACTGCCTTAACATAACAGTCTGGTTTGTTCTAAACATTCTATGAATAATTGCTATGCCCGTTTAGGAATCTCTCATAGCATTTCCATTGAAAAAGCAATTGGCTTGGTTAAATAAATACGTATCTGAATAGATAATATATCACAATATGAAGTAAAAATTTTTTCTCGTATTAGATTGATCTCTTTTATTCTTACAGACATTTCAAATTTTGTGTAAAAATTCTTTTTTCTAATTAACAAAAAAATGGTTATTATTCTTTAATAGCCGATACATGTACATTAACAAGATCAAAATATTTAAGAAAAGAAGGGAGCATTTCTCAATTTAGTTTTTCGTTTACTTTGAAAGTGAGGGCGGTAATTGAGCACATGCAAACGCTGTGTAACGGTAGCGTTTAATTAGCAGGTAAATTTGCGATCGATGCGAGGCTCCACCCTTGAAATCACGTTTTTGATTTATTTACATAAATCATACAACAGTTTATAATTAAAAATATTATTTCTATTAATCAATGTTGATACAGTAGGATATTTATATCCTTATGTTTTATAATTAATAATTAAAGATATAAAAAGCTCTTTGCTCTAAAGAGCATTTTTGCGATAATTATATCAGATAACCGAATAAATAAATTATATGCTGTGTGAGTTGCATATCTGTGAAACTACATAATTTATATTTATACAGTTAGATAATCTTAAGCGCGATAATTAACAGGAGTAACATTTTATAGCTACTATCAGGTTTAGTAATTAACATAATATAATATAGCAAATATTTGTTTAATGCGTTAGGTATTTAAACTAAATTACCCCTTTGAGAAAATATGAAGAAACGAGATATGTGCTTTGAAATAAGTACAAGCACACGTTTGATTAGAAGGAAATCGTCTCTTCGTGTGATTAGATGTATAGTATAAATTTGCAAAGAGAAATGTCACGACTTACCAGTACGTAGACCGCGAACGGCATAACGAGCACCGCGACGAGCAGATCGGCGACCGCCAAGCTGACGATGAAGTAGTTGGTGACGGTCTGCAGAGCTCGTTCCTTCACTACCGCCAAGATGACGAGCACATTACCGAAGAGCGTTAAACACGGCACGATCACGAGTATCAGGGCCCACCAGCTGTTCGACTTGTCAATCGCACCGCACTCATCCCCCGGTCGGCCAGTGTTCCCGGCGACTATCGACGACGTGCAGTTCACGCTGCTGAGGTTCAACTCGGCACCGTAACCGTCGCCGTAGTAGGCCGTCAGGTTCACGAAAACGCTGTAGTTGAGCCGGTTGATGTAGTCGTTCAAATCGTCAAAGACGAAGAGATCGGACAAGCTGCCGGTATAGTTGTCCACGCTCGGGGTAGAATACGACGACGAGGATTCTGCGAAGAAGGAAGAGGTGGAGTCCGACAAGTTCGAGACGGCGTCGGTCGTCGAGTCATCGAACCAACTCGACTCGATGCTACCGTCGACAATGTTGCTATTGTTATTCGAAAGAGCGTCACCCAGAAGATCCGCCATCTTTTCCTCCTGCACGGTTGCGGAGACCACATTGATGCTAGTATCCGCTTCTCTTCCGGGTGACTCGTTCAAAGCTCGGTGCTCGCGAGAGGTCAGCGTGAGGTTCCGGAAGATTGACCTGACGAACGAAGCATTCGTTTTCGCCTCCATCACGGTCGATCTTCGATGATCGCCTTATCTCCTCAGCCAGGCGCTGACACCGATTTCACGAGATTTTAGAGCCTCTCGCCTGAAATTCCATTTTTCTGCTTGCGTTCCACATCTTTTATCCTATATTTAAATGACTTCTTCCACTTTTCGTTTCTCTCTCTCTCTCTCTCTCTCTCTCTCTCTTTTCTCTACTTCTTCCTTTGTTTTCCTCTTTCTCTGGTTCTTTTTCTTCAACTGGACAGCACGTACGATAAGGCTTCTTGATCCTCTTTGTTGAGCAAGAAGAGAGCTACTGTTTCTAATCGACCCTTTGGCCGGTCACCCAGTTTCTAGGATCCCTGGCTTAGACGCGTATCAGTTGAATCTTTCCTCCAGGATTTCTGTAATGGAGGAAAAGTTGGCGATCACTACCAGCGTTCGCTTTTACGGAAGAATGTATGCATCGGGAACAGAAGTTTGTTTTCAAATTTTGCTCGGTAAATTGACGACGTCAAGCGAAAATTTTCCGTTTAAAAATATGACTCGAAACTAATATGTTCAACCGTCCGACGCGTACATGCGCGAGTTTAAATTATGGGTTTCTAACTTTTTAGTTTAAATATTTATGAATTTATGACAAAATCAAAATATAACGACCTCACTTTTAGTTGACAGTAAAAATGACTGTCGGTCGATTATTTGTTTGGCTAACAAAATACTCTGAAATTTTTCTTTAAATATAACTTAGGATAACATCATTTTTTTATTGCATTATTTGTAGAATTAAATTTTAAAAAAGTATTGTTTGCTTTTATATAAAAATGAGATGTTATTATCTAATTGTATCTGATTGCTTGTAATTGTAGGAATTTGTTAAAAATCTTTAATTTTTTACATTATTTTAACATTTTTAATTTGAAAGATAATATTTATCCTAAATTAATCGAAATATTCATTATTAAAGTTTCATGTGTCTGCTACGTCAGAAAACAAAATCACTTTTTATATTTTTATAATACTAACCGTTTTTCTATCAAATATTTTAACAATGCGATTCTCTTAAAAACATTTTTTTTTCTTTTTTTTTCTCCTTTTTCTCTTCTAAGCAAAACAAACGCTCTCCATTACTTTTTTTGATCGCACGGTGATTTTAATCGCGATCAAACTTTCCAAGCAAAGCGATAAATTTACGCAAGAAAACCATTCAGGCTATCGAGTATCTCTTCCCTAATGAAACATGGAAAAACTCACGGGGTCCCATCTGCGCACGGCATACCGTTCGAAACGAGTGTCTCGAGGCGCAATCTCGGAATTAAACAAAAGCTCAGCCGTGAGGCTGTCCCCACCCACCCATCCACAGATTGCTTGAAATAGGGTGCTTTCGTTCTTGGTAGGCAAAAGATCGAAAGTACACATGGGGGAAGGATTGACAGATGGACAGGCATTATAGTGTTTCTTTTCTGGCACACGCGGTGAAAGTGTGAGAAGTAGAAAGAGTAAATTGGCAAGATAGGCCTCGGAACGCAGCTATCCTCTGTAGACCCTCTTAAGAACAGAAATCATCTCCTTATCCCGCGAGGACCTTCCGTCCCCGCCGATTCTCTCCTCTACATAAAGAGAACCCAGAAGGTCGGTATATATCACGTGGCAATATCTTTCAGACTGTAAATTTCTCAGAGTATCACAGTCTACTGGCTGTAAAGTTCGTGATATATATATATATATATATATATATATATATATATATAATCTAAATTTCCGGCTGTGGAGTTCTATGTAGGCAATGTACCAGGAAGTTGCGCTTGAAGAATGGAAAGCGGGGGACAACGACGGCTTTTCTCTCGCTAAAAACCGTTCTCTTTTTCCTTCATCCATCGCGGACGATGGATTCATCAATTCTTTATTGACGTGAAACTATTCGTGCTCACGACTGCGAAAATTGAATTCTGTTGTGGTGGCTGTTTTGCAGGCGACCACGGCAAGTCGCCCATTTAATGTGTTAAGCGCAGCGAGTTCGCCGGATATGCCGAACCGACGCGTATCGAACTTGTACTGTTTTGGATTGCAAATGCGCGAATTTTTATTTCGCTCGTATGCGCTCGCACGAATGCACGCGGTAAATCTAACACATTTATTTATTGCAAAGGCGCATTGCATATCGGCGATATGAAAATAGAATGAATTGTCCTATTATTCACATTTTAGGTAATTTATGCAAGATAATATGAAAAGGCAAAATGACTATCGTATAAATACGAAGAAATATATCTATCGTATGATAGAATAAGCGCTTTATATTCATAAAATAGGTTTATATGTATGTTTCCATAAATTATTGCTTAAAACTAGGGGTGTTTAGATATTAACTATTTGTATACTTGGCTATAAATCTCATATTTTTCTATATTAAGAAAAATAGAGATCGACAAAAAGTTTATTTAAAAAAGAAAGAGTATTGATATTTAAATTGTCATTTTTAAATCCAAGAATATATTTCTAATAAAGCAATTTTATAATAATATCATACATGCGTAGCGTGTAAATTTTTTATCTGAATATAACTAAATAAATAAAAATTCAGAGAAATAAAGTGTAAAACTTAAATAAATAAAAACAACCGGAAACGACACAATGCGAAAGCTATATTTTTATAAAAAAGTTTACATTTATATGAAATTCATATTTGTGAGAACTTTTGGCATATTTTGCTAAACCGACACAAAAAAAAAAGAAATCGAGAACAGAATTTTTTAAAAAGTAAATATCTACTATACGTATACATATTTATAAGAATCTATTTAAACAAAAACGTCAAAAAAAAAGATAATCTTTGATGATATCATTAACGTCTATCGCAACAGTTTTCTAACGAATTTCACTTGTTGCGTACATAAGTAAATGTATATTTTATATCTTTAGATTCAAAATTAATTATAAATAACAATTTAAAAATTTAGAAACTATTTTAATATCTAATATAATTAAATAAATACTTATTTTAAATAACATATTATACACTTAAAAATTTTTATTAATTTAAATTATAAAATACTTTTTTGAAATCTTTTTTGCTATTACATATAAGACATGTATGTAAATAATTAATAACATATTTATATTAATAATTGCGGGGCTTATCGAATCTCCGATAAAAAATAATATATTTATCGCTCTTGTTAAAGTCAATAACGAAAACAGCAGAGATTTATCTTTGCTATTATAAAATTCGCATATAATGCAGTATCTGAGTTCGTGAAAAGTTATCGGGAAAAAAATGTAGAACGAAGACGACCCGAAGGGAAACATCCACGCATCCTGTAATTCACCTCGTATTCCCTTTTCCTTCTTTCCTTCCTCCGTCAGCACTCTCTCTTTCATCCTTCGTTCTTTATTTTTTTTTTTTGCCTAGTGCGTGTCGCGACCCTTCGTACTTCGTCCTCTGCGCTTCGAGCGACGGATACGACAAAAATGTAAGAGTGTTGAAGAAGGGTGACTGAATTTTATCAGGAGGAATGTATACCTACTGCGAACGTCAGATCTTAAACGTCCTTCCGAGGCCGCCGACATTTTAGACTGTCTCCTCGATATCGACATTCTGTAAATGTTCGCGAATGCCATTCCCAACTCCGTTCTTCCATGAATTTAAAGAAAGTAAAAGGAATCTCACGTCGCAAGTGTTTTACACACTTCATAAAATAGTATCGTTTCTCGTCGTTCACTCTTCTTATTTTGCAAAATTGCTTTGACAATATTATGTTACTTTTATTTTTTTTTCTTTGATGTGATTTAATTTATGTTAAATATTTGTATTTATAAAAAAAAATTTATAAAAATTAAAGACGTCTAGAATTTGCGGATATTGTATTACAAATGTCTTGATATACTATAAAAATATTGAAACCTTTTTAAATCTTATATAGATAACAAAGATTGCGAGCACACACACATAATGATCGTTTACGCATGATTATGGCATCAACTATTAACGCTAGTTTGAGAATAATGAGTGGACTTAGTAACGATATTCTTTCCGTTGCTTTTACAAGAAACGCGGCGTTACTTGAATATGTAAATATGCAAAGCGATATTAATCCCTAGTGAAGAGAACACAGTGTTGAAATTTTGTTCCCGACATTTGACGTCGTTGTTGCTGTGCCCGCTCACCCTTTTCTATAAAACTTCATGCATTATTCCACGCTGATGCACAGAAAGAAGAAAGTACCAAAATTTGACGTTTCATTTCCTCAAAAATGATGTATTATGCGCGTTATGAAAAAAATAAACCTTACAAATTCAAATAACTCATGAAATATTTCACCCTTAAGAAGCATTTAGAATTTATTTTTGTAATTCTTTATTAGATAACCTCGCGTGGTCCGGATAATTATAGTTTTGGATTAAAGACTTTTGTAAATTAACGTCAAAGAAAATAGTATATAAAGAAAGAAATCAACTAATAGAGTAATAGAATTAAGCACGAACAATATTTAATCTCGTAATATCTATTTGCGGAAAAGTACAAATGCAAATACGTAAATGCAGTCTAGCTTTATCCTGGAAAATCTTCAGCGCTTTACGCTGACATGGTTAATTAGAAAAAATACCGCGCACTTGAGTAGAGTATGTATTGTTAAAATTGTGTCTTTGAGTAAATTGTGTGAGAATCTTGTATTGTCATAATTTATTCTTTCAATTTAAGGTAACTTGAGCCGGCAATTCTGTTTCTCATCTTTTACACAATGCAAGATATATTCTTTAATTTTTTTTCAGAGGAAACATATTACTCATTCTTTATTATACTTATATATTACTATTATTTTTTATTATTTTATTTCTTTTATAATTTTATTTTTAAAAGAAAAGTTATTCTATGATATTTATCAAAATTCTACATATGCGCTAAATGTGAGTAGTACAAAGATATTACTTTTATGTTTTTAAATTAATTACATAATAGAATATGGACAATATTAAATAATGTGTGACAAGAGCAAATAATCAATCAGAAGATTTGTAATTATTATTAGATGAAGATAGAAATAAACAGAAATAGATTGACATAATTGAATGCAAATATCACAGATAATTATTCGATATTTCTAATTTAATGGCATATTCTATTAATTTGACAATATTATTTCAAATTTATCTCATTTGATCAGAGTTAGGATATTATGTTATATTAATCATTTTACTAATGTCAATTGATTTGTTTTTAGCAGCAATAGCTTTTTGATACTTTTCTTTTTAATTAAAGTCAATCATAAATTTTTCGAAAATGGATTACCTTATTTTTACATTGTATTTTTGAGATCAAAAATTATAAATTTTGTTCTAAAGCTTACATTATCTTAAATCTTGAACATCGTGTTTTAATACACTACTTTCTTTAATTCCTTTTTTCGGAAATACAATAACACAAAATTTTATATTGATAGTAAAGAATAATTTCTTCAATAAATATATTCCGGTTTATCAAATTTCTCAAATTATTTTTCTACGATATTTTTGCATTTATTTTTCAATTTTTTCTTAATCTCTTAAATTTTTTATAATATCTATTATTCTGTATCATAAACTTGTTTAAAATTTTTCCATCAAAAATTGCATGTGCATGACATAATTTACGCTTTAAATGACGTTAAATCTATTCAACCAAGAAAAATTGAATGACAACGCGGCATAAATATAAAAAAAAAGCTTCAACTACGAGAGATGCATACATGTGCGCGTTCTAGTAAAAAATGATCCAGTTTTGAGGCGAGTGCTACACAAGAGAAGAACATGCGGAATATAAAAAGGTACGTGCACGCAGGAAATCTTGCAAGCGTTAATAATGCGAGTTCGTCCACTCTCGCCTAGGTTAGTCTCAAAGGATTCTGTTGTCAGCGAGCTAACTTTCACGAGCACGCAAACATGCCTTTGGTACAACTTTTCTGATCCGTCCCTCTGTGAGAATTACGCGTCAGAATGTTATTTGTTGTTGATTGCAAACATTATTATTCGTTATTGGCTGCAAACATGTGTACGCTACGGTTGATTTAAAAATTCGGACAAATGTGTAAATGTAAATAATCGACACACATATCTAGATATTTTTTTTCCCTGTATAACTTAAATAAAAAAATGCAAAATATAAAGTAAAAAAACACTTATATTCTATAATATGTAATATTTTAAAATATATCTGCCAAAAGAATTTTTTAAAATCCTGACTCAAAATGATAACATTTGCATTTATAATAAATAAAATGAATTATTAAATGTGATAAAAATAGATATTGATTTTTTAATATAGCATAGTAATATAGTCTTCATTTTTACAAGAACTGAGTCAAATTGATCAAATTGATCGTATATCATGTGAGTTTTCAATATAATCTAACAATTTATCTTTGTTTTTCGTAAATGTAATATGCTGGTTCATGTGACGTATGATATATTGATGCTTATATGGTTGTGATGCAATAATAATATAAAACGCGATATTATATTAATGAAAAATGAACGCTCCTATTTGCACGCGACAGTCGTCAGTGGAACAAAAATTTGAGAAATGAAAATGTCGCACTAATTGTGAATCGGCGCTAATTGACCTGTACGTCAATGTATACGGTGATCTCACTTGTGATTTCTATTTGATATTTAAAGCGTCATTAGGACTGCAATCTCCAGTTTCAAATAAAAAAAGATAATATTTAAAAGCCTGTTTAATATAAAGCTAGAATATTGCTGTACTATTTGTTCATTGAATTTCACAGTTTATTAGTTACCTAGTCAATTACTCTTTTGTATAAAGGGGCAATTAAAGTTAAACAAACGACTCATTAAACAGATTCATTCTTTACGTAACTGTATCATCTATAATTTGACTTCACGGAAATAAAATAAATGGTCATCCGATGCGTATTGCTGTTCATAAATTTTCAATTTGTTGCCATCAATTTCACGTTTTTCAAGACACACTTCCATGCTCTATGAAATATTCAAATGCACAGGAAAAAAATTTTAGAATTGTTTTCAAATATTAAATTGTCGCATGTAACGATTTCTGCTGTGATAAAGGCAGAAAATATTCCCGCAATATATTATTGGCAATTTTTATCTCGCCAGGAAGGCAACATTTTTCTTCTTCTTTGTACGTAACGTTGTTTTCTGTCTTTCAAAAAATGAAATCGTATCGCTCTAGATTGATCGTTCTTGTGCAGCAGTTGCGGCAAAGAATACCGTATATCGTAAGGAGAGAGAAAAATATGATTCTCCACCGAGCGACTTAGATTAATCGGTGAAATAATGATATAATTAATTACATACAATTAGCACGAAACTTCGCTAATGCGGACTCCTTCCTGCCTGCTATTCTGTTAGACATTTGGTGCGCCATTTGGGTGAGAAATGATCTTGAGGAATTATCTTGAGTACTGCAATATGTATCCAAAGTAGGACTCTAATATTTAGTTTTAAGTTTAAAAAATAATAAATATACAGAGTTTCAATAATTCTTAATAATTATCTAAAGTATTTTTACATATTTATAATATCTTGATTTAAAAGAACATTATTTTTCAATGAGATACGAATGTAATTACAGACATGATTCAATTACATTCAATAAAAAATAAAATTTTAAGCAAACAAATTAGATATGTAACATTTCATACACAAAAATTAATTTGATATGCTGTGATAAAAGCTGTAATTGAATCACAGTATATCGATATTTGTCTATAAATATGGAACTCTTTCTCTTCCGGCATGATAGAAATTTCAATATTAATATACGATCATAAAAGATCGTTGTATTAACTTTGTACACATTATCCCAGATTGAATAATTAACAATTTAGTCCGAATTAATATGTGATAATTACTAACTATATATGTGTGTCGCGGCACAAATATTCCTATATGACACACGATATCGACAAACATTAATAATTAAATAAAATGAACCTAAAAGAGTAAAATTTGACATATGCTAATATTTACAAACCAATGTCACGCACATTATAATTGTGAATAATTATTATTTGGATAAAAATATAGCTTGCAATAAAAAAAAATTATTTAAAAAAGAAACTGTTAGGCATAGCAATAACATTTTTTCTTTTGGTATATATTTTAAGGTTTATATAAGTTTTTATATATAAGTTATAAATAAATGCAAATATCATAGTTTTCGATAAAACAGTTTGTGACACTTTTACGATATTAATTTCTAGATATCATTGCAAACTGTTGAGTGATTTTATAAGACTGCCCTTTATAAAATAAATAAAATGTAATTATGTATAAAATCATTATAATACATTATTTATATATTTATATATATAATATATAATATATTTTATACTAATATTATTTTGTAGATGTCCATCTATAAAATAATATTTACAACTATAAGTAAAATAATTATTATAAAATTAATGTATATATATATATATATATATATATATATATGAAATTTGAATAAATTTGCTAAAATTATATTTTGTCAATTGAAAGACCAATACGATAACAATATCAAAAAAATTATTTTAAAAATCTTATTTTGAAAAAAAAATTGTAACTGTAAGTGTGTCTAACATGATATGCGTAATAATATGAAGATAAATAAAGTATGTTTATACTCGGTCGTCACAGTCATCATTTTTCTTTGTCAACGTTACATTGGCATACATATAATAATAGTGACGCAACAAATAATGGCAGAGAAACATGTTCTATTAAATTAACTGAAAAAGATTCCTGCTTTTTCTACTGCATTCAATCGATTCTCGTTTAAAAATGCGACAGAATTCCATACGTATATAAGGACTGCTTTAATTCTCTCTTCTGTTTCCGGCGATAACTTTCTGCTTTTCACATTATAAAAGCGCGAAACGAGCAAAAAGTAAACTGTATAATTTCTGATTAGGTGACCGTTTTTACGCAATTGTTTTTGCCTCTTTCAATAAAAAATTATATAAATCATGAATTTTTTATTGAATATTATCTAGTTATAGATCTGATGCATCTTTATTCCATCAAATTTTCATATAATTTTAGAACAGAAGGATGCTATTGCTAAATTTTCTAGCGATATTTAATATGCAATAATATTACTACGAAAAAAAACAAATTTCATTAAAAAATTTTATTTGGAACATGATTTCTTTTTGTAGATATTATTTGCAAATATCGTACATGTTTTTAAAGCGAATATTTGGATAATGGCAAACATTGTGCAAACATAAAAATTGTATGCTATATGATATCTAGAAAATATTCTCAATTTTAAAAATATATTAATAAAATTTCCGAAAAAGATGTGGAATTTTTCGCATATATTAGAATAAAACCAAATAATATAATAATCTTAGAATAAGGCCAAAAGATGGACACTGATAATATATTTTAAAATTCAAAAAATGATTACTTAATATAAAGAAATATAAAGAAAAAATGTAAATAGAACAGAAAGATTTTTATTTAAACAAATTTTTGTTACGTTTAATTATAGAGAAAAGTTTTCATTTACTCTTAGGGAAAGAGTCGAGCCCATAAGTTCTCTCAATAATAACTCAATGTGCTAAATACACACAGATTGTAAGTGTACCCAGGAATTTGTAAAATACCGTACATTCAGGGAATTACTGAAATTACCTTGTCAACTACTGGACTGGAGAACTGCCGTGAGTGCCGGAATCGATTCAATTGCGCCTGAAAAAGCGAAGTGGTCTGCCGAGAATCCATTTGCACAAAATTCACCGATTACTAGCCCTACAGCTTATGTTACTATGTAATTTCAAAACATTGAAGGCATTTTAAAACCTCCTTATTCAACGATATCGCAAACGTAGTAAATGAAAATCAACTTTGCCCGAGAAAATTAAATCATTTACAGATTTCCAGACAATTATTTATTTAATCATCTAAATAAAAATATATAATAAATATACAATAAATTTTTTTATAATATTTAGAGAGATATTGCATTTAATTTGTATTAATATAATTGTTGAATTTTTATATGTGCATATGTGTGTATATGTGTATGTATGTATATTTAATATTTTGTTCCTGCATTGGTTATTACTGAGGTATATGATTTTTAACTTAAAAGATGTATAGAGGCTACAGTTTTTCTTTTTCAAAATCATAAGTTTTGTTCAGCATTTTTGCGATAGATAAAATGGGAATTTTTTTTGATTTGCAATTGTATCATAAATATTTTGACATTGCACAAGTTAAGTTTGTTCATATAATTAAAATATAGATAAGTAATTGTTAATATACATATTTCAATTATTAGAATACATTTTATGTACTTTTAAGTCAAATTAATTTCATAGTATGTAATTGTTTTACTTCAGAAAAAAATATACAAGTGAATGCAATAAAGAAAAAAATGAATAATAAAAAATAATAATAAGAATAAATATAAATTTATTTACCTGTTTACACATATAACCGAACTATGTATCGGTGTGTACAATCATAAATATTATATAATTACTATGCATAGAGAATCCAATCTAAGTTATTCATATGTAATTAGTATGTGCATGCGCGCAATATTCATTATTTACTCGCTTCGGATAAAAGCCAATTTAAATGGAATAGATTCGACGAAAATCAACATTGATAACAGAGAAGAGAGTCGAGATTAATTTTGCATTTGATGGGCATTCTACTAAAAAGTGTCCATGCCGCAAAAAAAACATTTTTTTCTGATTATAACGCTGAATAAAACCGAGTATTTGTGTTCTCTCTCTGCATAAATTTAATAAAAATAATGTAATTTTCTCTCTGAAGCTGCAAAAAGGTAAAAAAAAACAACACACTGACAACCGAATACATTTGATTTCCCTCTTCGCAATCCACTTTGCCCTACGCCCTCGTACAGAAAGGCTTATCAACCCGCATGCATTCCCAGAGACGGTAATGAAAATGCCTTCGGAATATTTCACGTGCCCCTTTAATATATCAAGGGATGCAAGGGTAGAGGGAAAAAGTAAGAAGGAAGGAAGAAGGAACGAAGAAAAAGCTGCTGTCGATGTCGAAACGGAGGTAAAAAGGCAGTAAAAGAATCCCTTCCATCCCTGTGTGTTACACTCTTTACTCTCCGCGGTCTTCTCATTTATAGACCTTAATTCGTGCGACACGATACCAGCCTGGAGCTAGCATCTTTCTATCTCGCTTCATCTCCATAAAATTGACTTATCATTGTTATGGACACATTAAAAAAGATTTTTCACGCCAGAGTATGTTAAAACAATGAAACGTGACAATATTACTTAGCGTCCAAAAATATACAGAGTACTGAGAGAATTATTGCTTATTATTGACACAATTATGAATATAATATTGCATTTATTTTTTTTTACAACAGAAGTAAAATTATTACGTTTGAAAATTGTTTGATTTTATTTACATTTTAAGATTCTTTGGAAGTGATTATTTATTTATTCCAACTAATCGTTTTGAAAAACACTAGATATTTTTTTGAACTCAACCTTATATAGACGATGCATTCAATTAACGCTTGTCTCAAGCGTTTCCCTCGCAGATAATAAATCGCCGTCCCTCTCGTATCGTATTTTAATTATCAGGTGATCCAGGCCTGCTTAGCAATTCAAATCGCACACGTGACTACGCCCTTGACATCACCGACGTGAAGGACCTTGGGTCAACGAAATTGGCGTGCCAGCAACACGCGACAGCGACACGGGTCGGACTTACCGTCCATCCCGGCAGCAACGGTCGTGCGACGACGATCGACGATTATCCGCGACGGGACGCTCCCAGATCGCGACGGATCTTGCGCGCGATCGATCCATCGAATCGCGACGTCGCGTGGTCGACACGGTCTATGGGGTTCGGCATCCGCGTTGTCCTGGACTCGGCATATCGGAGTGTACCCGATTCATCGACACCCCTCGACGCAAGTATACCGTCACTTTCGACGCAGTCACCACCCGACGATGTGTCACGCACAGACGTCGTCGACATGATGTCACGCGTACATGGCGAAGCGCTCCTCGTGTCGCGTGATCGCTAAAATCGAGCAGACTCGAGAGAGAAAGAGAGAGAGAGGAAGAAAGAGATGTCGAAAAAAAAAAATGAGAAGGAGAGGATGCAACCACGCCACGAGGGAAGCCTGCTCGATCTCTTCAGTCTGCTATCGTTTCGATTATCCGCGTCATGTGACGGTGGTATACACAGGAAGCCGCCTTAAGCTATGCCATTCAGCGCCGGCGGATTGCCTGAGATATTTTGCGACGGCATCGGAAACCCCGTCGACGTCGTATCCGATCTATGGGGCGGCATTCTGCCGGCAGAGGAGCTTATTAAATTCTCCGTGGAAACGGCACTTATGCTCCTTCCTCGGCTCTCGCGATCGTTGCTCGACCTTTCTCGTGTAAACTTTGTCTCCGCTCACGTATGCTCGATCGTACCTTAATTTCCCTCCTTCACAGTTTATTCTCTGTTTTTATTCTCCCTCTCACAATTGATTTGCCTCTCCTTCGCCACTCTTTGATCCTTTTTCAATTAAGCGATAATTACAGGTCTGAATGAACAATGACGACGGACACCACGTTAATCCGATCCGCCGATATTTCCGGCTAATTTGGCTTCGTTGCTCACCTTCGATCGACGTTAAATTTCCTAGCCGGAAATTCAGTCCTCCACGATTGAATTCAAACTGATGATGAAACGCGTGTACGCGCCACACACGTTGGTCCATAAGAGCGTCACTGATCAACGAAAGCGAGCGATTTTATCGCAAATCCTTAATTGATCACCAAATTTTTTTTATTATGAGATCTAAAGAGAAATGTCAATTTTTGAGCTAAGTCCCACTTTAAACTTACAAAGCTTTGTTCCCGCGATTTTCTACCGACAAACGCGCACGTCACACGATGGAATCTTTAAAAACGATGGAGAGAGATCTTATAATATATGTCTCTGGATCCCGATCGATTCGCAAGCGACAATCATCCAGAGTCCGGCTTGCAATTTGTTGCACGAAAACGGTCGGCTGCCACAATGCGCTGCCTGAGATACCTGTGGATTCCGGCAAACGACGACCGAATGATTGGCGCGATCGCCAAGTGTCAAATGTCTATTGACATTGCCGGACGACGGCGAATCTTAACGTGGACCAGAATTGATTGGCGTTGTTGTCCAGGAGTAGCATCACATTGCCATCGCCATCGTCGTCGTCGTCGTCGTCGCTTATCTCGATCGGCCAGGCAGCACTTTCGAGCCACGTCGTGAAACGTACGGCGAGCGACTGGCTGTCTGCTCGAGTTTCCACACCACCTCGAATCCCGAATGCTCGCGCGCGCTCGAGAGGGGTTGGAGGTTGGCGAGGGAGAAAGAGAGGGAGAGACCGAGAGAGGAAGAGAGAAAGCGCGAGAGGGGACTCCACCCTTTCCCACCCTTAAAGCCCTCTCGCGCGCACGCTGCCTGCGACCAACCCCTAATTCTCAACCCTCCTCCATCAGCTTCTACTCCTCCTCTGTGACGGCGCTGGCCGTTCCCGTTCTATACCACTCGTTTCTTTCACTTTCCGTCCTTCTCTTTCCCTGTAGGGTCTTTTTCGCAGTCCTTTCTTGATTGTCTCTGAGGTTGCGAGTCTGCTCAAATTTGTTGGCACAGATCCTGCAGGTCTCTGTTGCCTGCCGGCGAATATGACGACACTGGGCTTTGATTACAGCACGTCTGTATCATGCTATCTGATACTATTAGCGCTCAGGGAATTGCACGTTATGAGAAGAGTGTGAGTTGCTCTAATGAGTTCGACTGTCTTTTTATCGCCGATTTTTTTTTCCTGAAAACCAACTGCAGATTCTACACAATATCGTGCAAATATTAATGTTAAAAAAAAAAGACAAAAAAATTTAGATAAATATAATTAATTTAAATATTACTCTAAAGTGATTAAAAGAGATAAGAGAATACAGTTTCATAAAATTGGATATTGTTATAATAATTTGTTATACATATAACATTTTTTTGTAAAAAACTTTAGTTTTTCAATTAATTATTTATAATATATTATCTAAAGAATATATCAAGTAATATGTATCGTAAATAATTGCGAATGTTACTATTATTTCTGAATCACGATTTTAATGTATATTTCATTCATAAACATTTATTAAATTTTGATTAGTGATCATGCAGATTTGTAAGAAAGATTTTTACTTTCTATTTTTGAAAATTCAGAATTTAAAATAAAACTCAGAAATATTAAAACATTTTTGGAGCAATTATTTATATATTATTGTTTATTAATTATAATTTAAAATTCTCATAGAAATGCTCATACATAAGTGTAATAATTTTATACTCGTAATATAACGTGAAAAAATTTGTATACATTTTAACATTGAACTAGTCTGACGAAAAATTTGTGTAAGATTTTTTATTCACACATACATAATTATTTTACATTTTTATCTCTCGCAGACATGCATATATTAGCTTATAGTATCTCAAGTTCCAAGTTTGTTAAAGAAGATAATCAAATTGGAAATAATATCAATGGTTAATTAATCTCGTATCTAAATATATTGAAATATTTTGCATATATATATTAGCTGGAAAATTTGATATATTATTATGCCTTACAATTAATTATAACTAAATTATATTAAATTTATTTTAATAATTAGAGTGCGTAATGTTCACAATATGGAAATCACATATTATTGCCATGCAGATGCTTACCATTATACAATTATTATTAATCATCTACGTTATTCTGCAAGTTACAGTTATGATAATAAAGTGTCGTAGTAGCTTAAGCTGCAGCAAAAATCAATAATCTATAGTCATATCCCCTTGATTCGCGATCGCTTGACCTATATAATTTTTTAGCCGTATAATTTTCATAATGGATGAAGTAACATCGACATGCTTGTTTTCTGAACACATCAAATTAACATTATAATCAGTCTTCGTCAGAATTACGTCAATTACAGTTAATATACTATAATAACGAAGACGAAATATTTCCGTAATCTATGTCAGATATAGATGTATAATGTGTGATATAATAGATTTTGAAGAGAGAAAGAGAGAGAGAGAGAGAAAGAGAGAGAGAGAAAACAGCTATATATATATATATATATATATATATATATATATATATATATATTTGTATAAAATATCTTTTTGATTATTTTAAAATTAACATTTGCAAAATATCGTATTATTATATGAATAGATATGCTCGTCATATTGAGAAGAGTGTTTCAATAATATTAGATCAAATGCTATTTTGAATTTCAAATGACATAAGTTCATAAAAGTTGTCTCATAAAAGTCAGGATCCCACAGATAGTTGAATCCGGCGCGCAGGAGGAGGAAAACGTCGGTGGGGCAAGCAAAGAAATTTATAGTTTTCAATTTTCCGTCTGTCCAAACATGCGGGACGCAGTCGTATGCAAGCAAGGCATTCTCTCATTTAACTCGTCCATATGACATGCTCTTTGTTCCTGAGAAAAATGAGACATGTTGTCTCTCTCTTGTGAAGATTTTTCATCACCAGTGATCAATAATCTACGAGCTCACAATAACGAGAAATACGATTTTACATGTCACTACACAAGCACTAGTACAAGCGCGGAAAAAATATATTTGACAATCTAAATATGTCTTTTTAGAGCGTAACAAATTTTTACAAATGATAGTCTAAAACTGATATTTTTACTTGTGTCAAAATAAAAAATAATAAATGTTAATGTTACATTTCTGTTTAATACTGCATGCATTGTTTTCATCCGATTAATATTGTTATATTTTTATCATATTGTTAATATACGTTTGCATCCTGAGAACGCATATATCTTAGAGTTAGACATATATAAGTTTATTATTTTTGCGTTCATAAAACGTACACGTTTTATAATATTTTGTGTTTACGTCAAAAAAACTGTTTACTGATTCCTTTGTTTGGCAACTTCACCAAGACAGACCACAACGGAAACTACCTAAATCAGAAAAGAAACGGAAAGCTCTCAAATTTTTTTCTACAAGAGAACAAAGTTTTAAAAGATCTATAGTTTCTCATGATTTATTGTGAAATTATAAAACTATAAATTCAGACACGTGTGCATAACATTTTCCATGCATGAATCAAAATACATATGTTTCTTCCAACGAGTTTTATATGTATTAAATGATTAATTACTTTCAGCATCTATAGCAATTTCATATGCATATATTCCCGTTTTGCTTTTCTGTTTTATACAATTATATATAGATTAAACAATGACAAGGATAAATGGTCATTTAGTAAACAGATATTGATTAGTAGATGAAAGGCCGAAAATCCTATTGATTAATCCTAATTTTACAAGAATTGATGTAAATAATTTATTTACTGTAACAATTGACATTGTGTTACAATTTATTTGATCCTACATTACTATTTGGCATTCCTCAAAAGCTATACAATTATGTCTGCAGGAAGGCTATCAGCATATTTATTTATTTATCAATACGTCAATACATTGGATTGAATAGCGATTAATCGATTACTACAACATGTCAAGGTAAAAATCGAATGTAATACATGTCCATCCGTAAATGGTGCAGATAAATCGGTCGATTTTGTATAATTTTACGCAATTTGACCGCTTTTATTGGAACGAGCCAATGAAGTCCAACAATGATGCAATAAAACGCAAAATGTCCGATATCTTATGATTAAATCGCATGAATAAGCAGTTAGTATGAAAAATCATTTATTGTCATTACAAATGAAATTAATTAGACAAATTAACCTGTTCACTGTACAGTAATCAGCATTGATGCACATTTAGCGGTACATTATCTCACACAGAAATCCTACATATTTGCGTCAACATTGATGATTGCTCATTTACATATTATTGCATACGATACGACGCATTAGATGGATTATAAATTCAGTAAATCCAATTCGAAAGCATCAAATAAGTTGTTTTAGAATATATATGTATTTTAATTAGATTCCCCTGAAAATAATAAATAACTAAAAATAATAGAATAAGAAATTTTCTATTTTTTTTAAATAATTAAAATTAATAAATTATTACATGTATTAATTTAAAGCAAGTATGTGCCAACATAAGTGATACAAATTGTATAAATTTAAAAGAATACAAATAATTTAAAAGAAAACTATAGCAATTTAAAATAAAATTTTAAAGAATACAAACAATTCCATTTAAACAAGTAAACAACAAATTAGCGTGACAAAAAAAACATAACATAAAAAAATTTTATAAACAAATAAATATAAAATAGCCTTATG
Source organism: Cataglyphis hispanica (assembly GCF_021464435.1). Lineage (NCBI taxonomy): Eukaryota > Metazoa > Arthropoda > Insecta > Hymenoptera > Formicidae > Cataglyphis > Cataglyphis hispanica. The sequence goes on along the minus strand of NC_065965.1, from coordinate 2,662,034 downwards.
AAGCAATTAGTTTCTATTTGACTTTTCTCTTTATGGATGGGAGAGAAAAATATACAATAATATTTTAATAAGGTATATTACGAGATTAATAACAGAATATGCTGATTACAGCTCGGCGATACTGCTTTACTCCATCTTGAGTCACTTCTCAAGCATAGATGGAAGTCTATTCTAAAGTTACAGTCAGGGTATGCTTCCAATCTGTTGAAAATGATCGAGTTTCAGCGTTGTATACGAACACTAGGGTAGATTGTACTAGCAATTATCCCATGATTGACCGTCTAGATTAATAAAGTTATAATTACTATATGTCGCATGTATTAACGTGGATCAGATCAAGCGCCTAGATAAACACGATTTACTTCATGCAAGTAATGCAGAAACGCTATATATCGCGATGTGGTCATATTAATCCCGAAAAACCAGACACATATGTAATTTGAATTTATTAATGGATTAAATAAATGATAATTGTGGCGATTTGTGATAATTGCGAGAGCTTCAACTTTAATAATATATATTCCTTTAAATTCATTAACATAGATATTCCGTTATAAATGCAAAGTCATATCAACTCCATTATATACACACACATACTTGTACATTTCGGTTACTGATACATTTTACAATGCAAGATATGAAATATTAATCATAATGCTTTCGCCGTACCGCTACCTGGGATTAAATTTATATTTGATTTATTAGGATGATTATATGCGAGGATAAAAGATATATTTTGTCTAAAATTTTTAAGTCTAATGCAAATCTCAAAATATATCTCAATTATATCTTGAGATATTTTTCATAATCATTAATATTAAAATAGCAATATAAATGAATATAAATATATTTATTTCTTTTTTATGAATGTGAATTAAAGACAATACATGAAGAGCTTGTGCATTTATTTTTTTTTTTTTTACTACAAAATTTGTTCATCAATTACAGGAACGATACACAAGAATGAGCAAAATAAATTGTTTGCATGATTTGAACGTCTAAACATTTGTATTTGATCGTTCTGCGAGTATCTCTATTTTCGATTCATGACAAGCAACTCAGTTTATCCTTGTATCAACATTCCGGTTCAAATATTGACGCACTCCACCGTGCTTTGGCGCAAGTTTCTTATTACATGCGCATAATTTGCGCAAAAAATATCATCCATCATTCCCGCTAGCGCATTATCCATTGTCGACAAATTTTGCACTGAAGATATATGCACTTTCTGCTTTAACTCTTTCAGCTTCAATATTCTTCAATAAAAAAAAAACAAAGAAAAACTTTTTCGTTCGTGTTTCAAATATAAAATATAAAAAGAAAGATCGATGTATCTTGGTAAACAAATTTAGCAATCAGTTGACATTAGATATAAATATTTAAGGAGATTTTATGACACTGCTATTTACTTTTAATTTCATGATTGCTGTAGAACACATTTTTACGATAAAGAATAATTTATAATACTTCTCACTGTTTTATAATTAAGTTTGGCTCGCTCCTTGATTTTAAGCTAATATTTTATACAACAAAAGTCAAACCTGTTCAGAGAGGACCGCGCACTTTCACGGCTCGTTTTCAGGCATCGCAAACTCGTGAGACATGTCTTTCAATAAGGCAGTACACCACGAATATTCGTCTGCTCTGAGAATCTGAGAAGATTCTATCGTGGTGCGGTTTTGAAATTCCGTCGATATTTACCCGTATTGCTTCGTCGATACCGATAATCGACTTGCTTGCGCAGCAAAAGAGAGAGAAGCGCGTGTTCACTGACGCTTAAATAAATTCATTTATTTCTATTTATCCCACTTTCGCACATTCTTCCACGCTACGGGAAAGATACGTCGATGTGTAATGCAATGGAATACAAGTGAACCCCGCCCGAAGATACACCGATCTCATATTGGAAAAGCAAAGAACATATAAAACAGATGCAAAGCATGTTATGTTGAAATGAGCAAACTTTAAAAATTATAACGAATAAAGTCAGTATTATACATTTTTCTAAAATAACTGGTGATGGAAAAATATTTATTGATAAAGAAAAATAAGAGTGCTTTGTAAAGACATATTTTTCTAAATTTTTAATTTATTATATCTTTTTTTTTATTTATTTCCGATTTATATAATTTTTCCGAATATATACTTCATTAAGAACGCTACTTAATATTGCAACAGTTATGAATTAAAATATTTTTTTAAGAATAAGATAACACATCGAGTGACATTTAAATTATATATAGAGGTGAATATTACAGATGGAGAAAATATATGTTATTGAAAGTGATCTTTGGAAAAAAAATATCGTCGAGTATCCATGTTTATCTTTTCCGAACATCGCTGTCTTTGAAAATATTTTTTACGAGAGGCAAATTTTGGCGCAGACATACAGAGGTGCGCCTTGGTATATTCCCCGATGCTTTGCTCCAGGTCAACATACGCGTAACCGCCGTTCGCACCGCTCCCGTTTCGAGTCGTGGTCGTCGCGGTTCCATCGAGACAGTCGTGAGCGATGCAGGGAAAACACTCGCGCGTAAATTCATCGGATATTCAGAAATGAACAGCGCCGGTAGATCGAGCTTGCATATTCATGGATTTTGTCTCTGACATATGTTTGCACGATCCGGACGTCTAATAAAGAATAGCCGCAAACGAAACCGCTTATCCTGCAACTGCGGCATTCAATGGAAAAATTTAAAATAATCTTCCTACTTTTTAGATTATTTCAATTTATTTCATTATACATATATTATAAATAGAGTATGTATTATAACGTATATGTAGAGATGCATCTAGATCTTATATATATTATGTGGAACAGAACGAATTTATTATGCTTTCAACGTCACATCATATTGTATTTTATCATATCAATATTTTTATGACATTAATAGTATGACACAAATTAAAGATGCATATTTTGATACATTTATTATTTGCATAATAATATCTGGAGTAAAGAATCTATCTCTTTATAAAGTAAAGATATTTAACTAAAGTATTTGACAAATCTATTGCATAGCAAGAACAGATTTATAAAGAATTATTAATCATATATTAAGACAAAATTATCTCTCTCTTTAATTGTTCAAAGATTTCGCAGGCTTCAAAATGCATTCAAATAAACAGGCAAATACATCTGCTCACTTTTATATATATATATATATATATATATATATATATATATATATATATATATATATATATATTTAAACGATGATTCCCAAATCGATGGGATTTATTTATGTGGACATTAATCAGATATCTTAATGCCCTCGTTTATGGTCGCACATAGACAGTTGCTTAATTCTCCCTTGAGATATCCTCATTTAGTTAATCCCATCTCACCGTACATTGCTACAATTTACAGATAGCCTTGAGGAAGGTGTAGCCTCAGTAATTCATCGCGTAAACCGCTCATGTGGTGAAACGAAGGTTTCTTGATTAAACTATCGTCGTTAAGCGGCATAAATAAACAAGAATTGGACTAAAAAAAATGTATATCATGATTTAGTTAAGAAATATCTGCGAAAAGGTTTTCTACTTCAAAGTAAGATATGATACAAGTACGTCTTAGCAAAAGAAAAAAATACATATAATCAAGAAATAATTTGTTCTAAAATTCTAAGATAAAATTAAAAAATATATATTTTTTAAATATAATACATATATCATATATATGTAAAAGCGGTTAATGTATAAAAACTCTCTCTCTCTCTCTTTTTCTCTGTTTCTCTTTCTCTTGATTATGGAAAAAGACATCTATATGGATATATTGATGAAATTTTATCTCAAATAATTCAAATTTTTGATTTTATTGGTATAACACGTAAGTAAAAAACTAAAATATTTATTTGTCTAATAATAAATCTTATCTAACAATTAATTGAAAAAATTTGCGTTATTATAATTATATGCACATATAAAGAGAGCACATATGTTACAGTATAAAATATTAAAATATCATTATTGAAATATCTGTATTGTTTCAAAAGCGTTCCACGATTTTGTACGATCTGTCTAAAACTTGCGCAATCTAAGTATAACCATTAGTCAATATTAACAATATTGGCAAGTTTGATACATTATTCGTATGTGTTGTCTATGCGTGTGTGTGTGTGTGTGTGTGTATGTATGCACATGTTTGTGAACAATCCATCAAATAAATTATTTACATGATGTATTGATGTAGCACTAACTATCTATTGCACTAATCTCTCAATTGCATCTAGTCGCATGCAAACACACACAAATAGAGATGTATTTATGTTATAATATTACATCATAATTTTTAGAATAAAACATAGAATACAAATCCATTGCCCAATTTAACGGACGTATTTAAGTCTCGTACGCGATTGCTACTCAACACGGATACGGCAGCGTAGATTAATAACATATTCATCGCGACATGCATTGCAATAGCAGTGGCTTGCATGCATCGATAATGTATGGCTGCACTGATAACGGTCAATCGCGAGGCGAGAGTATCTAAATTTAGAGCGCGCGCGGTGAGTGCCTGTTAGCCGTTAACTAAATCTTGACACTGCCGGGGGGTGCAGGTTCGGTTCTCTATGTCTCGGTTAATATTTCCCGCACGCAAGGCATTGAATAGGCGGCGTCATTGACCACCACTAAATCGATTATTACTTGTTTGCGTTTATTGGCTACGCGTAATGGAACTCGTACGTGGATCCATGTCACTTGGAAAATGTGACAATCATCGATAATTTAAATTTGTGAAATATCTTCTATTAGATAAAAGAATTTGGATGCAGAAAATGATAAAACTTTAACGATATTATTGAGATTTTTTTTAGAAAATTATATTCTTTTTTTTATGTGTATTCTAACTTCAACTTGTTTTTAAATTGCAATCTAGAAAATAATTATCGCACATATCGTAAAAATCAGATAATAGACGATTTTGCATCATACTCTCCGGATATGATAACGAAATATCATCTGTTTCTGAAATTCTAGAAACATTAATAACACAAAAATATTAATTTTAATTTTTTTTCTTAAATTATCGAACTATTTTTATTAAAAAACTTGAATCGTGTATTAAAATGGCAAATATAATTTGAATAAAATTGTTAAATATAATATAATCTACGATATAAAATACTTAAAATACATACATATTATTTTTTATTAAAAGAATTTTATTGAAAAGAACGTTTAACCTTTTTTCATGAGATCCGCGATAAAACTTTTAATTATAATTTTTAAAAAATTCGAGAATTGGAAGAGTGGATGAAGAAAAGTTTAAAATTACTTAAACAGAAAAAGAAACAAATTACATTTTGTTGAATAGTATAATTTGCCATTAAATATGTTATCGACGATCGTCGATGATCCTTGAAGAGTTAAGGTTTCAGTGCAGCTACGACTTGGCGCGTTTAAAGCGCTCGATATCCGAGCCCCTTCCTTTTAACACCGTGAAATTGATCGACGCTCCACGGATTTTAGCAGCTTTCATATATCCGTAAAATCTTCGTCAACCCAAAAATCCATCCATCAAAATCGGATGACGCGCGCAATGTAGAGAGAGAGAGAGAGAGAGAGAGAACGAAAGAAAGAGAGGCAGACAGACAGGTAGACAGACAGAGAGGAAAAGGGACCACTATGAAAATTCCTTCCGCAAATTTTTCGACGCTGATCGGCGTGATGTCAGTACGCGCGCACGCTTATCAGACGTGCAGCGTTGTGTAAAGCGTTTCCGCTCGCTGGACCCGTCTGGAATTTCGCGATTGTGGGATTCGGTTTTGCGAAGATATCGATCTCGGGATAATTCCCCGCAGCAGTGTCGATTTGCCGTTTCATCGATAATTCATTAACCCAGAAATTGATCGGCTGAGTGTACCTCAGGTCAATATGGTGCAGATTATAATGATCTTGGGCCGATTTGAATCTGATGATCGCAAGCTTATTATCGACCGATCAATAATTTCCATTTGAACTTAACAACAAATAACACAAATAATTAGGAATATACTCGATTTGTATTGGCTAATATTTGTTAAATCGCTACTTGAGAAACACATCAGTTACATCTAATAGAACAAATCCTCGAAAATTAAGAAAGTTTAATATATAAATTATTTAATTATTAAAGTATATATTACATTAAAATAAAAATATGTAACAATTCTGTATTAATTCGTGCATTAGTTTTTTTTTTTTTACAATTATAATATTATACCGTTATTTATATCGGAGAGTTGAAAATCTTAATTAATTTAAAACCGTTAATAATAATACCCTTAATTTAATACCTTTAATACCCTTAATAATATAATATATTGCCATTCTCAATCCTCGTCTGATATATACCATCGCCAATCACGGATTACGGGATAAAGTTTCTCGCAGCCAGAAAATATCCCGACGAATAAATTCGGCGGCCGCCTCGACGCGTATTGTGCGAGCTGAAAAGTTACAGGGGATGATATAGCCTCGCGGCGCACCGTAATAGAACTTATAAGGTGGATATAGGAAAGTTGCTTTCTTCGCCAGAATTCCAGACCTTCTCCGGGACTCGTTCGAAAATCACTTCATAACCTTCGATCGTGTCCCTAAACTTACAAATTGTCCGCAAAAGTGTACTTTCCGAAAATACCGAGACATATTATCGTTTTTCTGTTCTGTCTCGCCGATACAGACAATATATCGGCGATAAAAAGAAAAGTACCATCACATCGATTACTTTAATACTTATACTTTGTCTAATATGCAATAACGCGAATATTTTTTGCAGTGTTGATTTAAAAAGTTTCTAAGTTTAATTATACGCACAAAGAGATGCAAGTATATCTATACATTTGTGCAATATATTTACTTGTCTTTTTGCCATTATTAATTAATATAACAATACAATTAAAATTTATTATTAGGATATTTTTTATAATATCTATGACATATTATTTATAAAGTGTATTAAATTTATTAATCTATAATATGTTACAATAAAATATCTAAAATTATACGAAAAGTTTTACAAAAGTCTCTGAAAAAATAAAAAGAGATTTTGCAGAATATCGGTGATTAAACAACACTGATGCACAGCACGATTTATGAACAGACTTTTTAACTTTTGTGGGAACAATAATTTACGGATCCCATGAGAGCGAGTGGTCCGCGCTTCGCTCTACGTTAACTAATAAGTCGCAATGCCAAATAGACAGATGGTCGGACCATTGCGGTTTGCGAGATGCAGTTGGCAACATCGAGGAGGAATCATTTGGGGATATTAAACGTACTTAACGATCTACAAGCTTTTCTGTAATAACCGATATACAGGGAACCGTTATAATTAAAGTCGGTCTAATATATTAGATTCTACCTTATAGACATGTCATATTATTACATATTTATACATAGAAAAAATTTTTTTATTTATTCTTTAATCCGATTTTACGAAAAATCACATGATGTAGCTGACAATTAAGAAATGATCATTTTTCCTTTTGTATAAAGACACAATTTAAAAAAAAGTATTTTTTATTAATGTATTAAAAATTAAATTTGCGATATATCATGTTGTCAAAAACACGCGTACCTGCACATTCCATACAATCATAACGGTCGATATTTGCATTGGCATAATCAAATTTCGCGGATGAATGCAAAACACGCATAACATGTACAATCTGCATATAATGATCAGTCAGTGTTTGCAATATTGGCACGCAACATCCATTTTCAAACACACGTGCCGAGTTGCTTGGATCTAGAATACGATATATAACTTTGTTACTTTATGATGCCGTTTGTGTCATATCATTTGTCAAATAGAACGAAATATTGATATCACATGCTGCCTGTTGCGTATATACGTTGTACTTTCATCAGCGTCACATAGTAAGAAAATAAAAGAAAGATACAGATGAATCAAAGAGAATATTTTAATTTTACAAAAACAAAACGTATTAAATTATATATGATATAATTAATCAGTTTGCATATTGTAATAATTAAACCTAACAATATTCTCTTTTCTGCACATTAATCGTTGATTTTACGGGCGATCTGGATGTAATAAGATAATTGTAATCAGTGCACACGATTGGAAAAACTCGCCACGCTTGACAGACGCGTAAACAACACAGAGTTATGCGTCCCTTTGTAATCTATATCGCTAACGATATGGACGTCTGACCTATATTCCAGCATTCTACTGCGTTGGAAACTGTGCGAATCGAAAGCATCGAATGTCCAAAAAATCGATCGCGTTTGCCGAAGCGAACGAGTCCTGAGTAACTCGGAGCTGCGAAGCTGTGACGCAAGCGTTGCATACACACGCATATACATATGTGTATGTGTACATCAAATGCAAGAGCGATATTTCATTTTCTCACGAATATTTTTGTGGAAAAGAAAGAGAGGAAGTAAAAGGGAAAAAGACACTACTCGAAATATAGATAACGAGCATAATACCTGCCTACCGATGTAATCATTCCAAGCGTATCGCCGCCGATGAACACCTGGTATACGGCTTCTTTAATCTCACCGGCGTGTGACGTAGACGAGGGAGAGTGAATGCGCTTGGAGAAGAGCGAGCGCATCGCAAGAGGATGTACCTCATAGGAGGAAGCGCTAAATATTCTTTCAATCTCAGCTTTAACCGTGCACCGGATGGAAGATTGCGTCGGATTAAAGGGACGCGCTGGGCTCTTTCTGCCCGGATTCCCAGCATCGGATCTCGGAATTGCGAAATCCGCAATCGCGTGGATACGTCCGCGAACGCCTCGCTCCGGCCATTTCGCGTAATAAAATCCGCAAATCGGATGTTTACAGAGGGTTTCCCTTTCCCCGAGACTCGAATGTATCTCTTCCGTTTCGCCTCTTCTCACCTCATTTTACTTTGAAAATACCCGCTGCTGTCCAGTCGTGCTATCTCGCGCGAGCTAATTCATGAATATGCTGATTATTATGAATGTGCGATTCCGCAAACGCTGCTGATAATGCGTCGTCGTTTCCACGCGTTCATGAAAATTGTAAGATCCGATAGAGAGCCGAGAATTAATGAGATCGCGAGAAAATCCTCCGATTGCACCGTCATCGTTTTCAGAAACTCTTTGCAACGTGATGCTTCACAAAGTGTTCGTATTTCAATTGGCATAATTTTTATTTCTGACTCGCAACCAGTAATTGATGTAATTAATGCAATCGTGTACAACGTAATAATTTAACATCATTCACGTTAATGTAATTTAATTTAATTGTATTGTATTTCAAAGAAACGAATAGCTGTGACAATTGGAGGATATAAAGTTTTATTATTTTAAATATTCAAGCTTCATTTTTCCGTACTAATTCAAAAATATTAGACTCTACCATTCTGTCTATTTTAAGTAGTTCAAGATTTCTAAAAATTTTAATCTCAAATTTATTTTTAGCAATTCAAGATTTCTAAAAATTTTAATCTAAAATTTTTGGAAAATTAAACTAATTGCATTATAAATTTAAAATAAAATTATATGTTAAAATTATTTAGAGCAATATTTTGTGTAAAAAAAGGAGAAATAGTAAAATTTCATGATTCTATCAATGCTAGTGCACTATCTAATATAAATAATATAAATAATATTTGTTTTATTTAACATTTTATCATTGATGTGTATAAATATATTGACTACTAATTACTAAAAAAATGTATTTTTGATGTTTCTGCATATAAAATATAGCTTATTTTATTATATCTTAAAAATAAATATAACAATTTAAAATATTTGATATTTATCACTCTTATGAAATGTAAATTATAATTATAATTGTGTAATTTATATTTTTTTATGTTGCAATATTGAATCTTCCAAGATTTTACATTCGTCGATATATTAACAATAACCAGTTAAACAGTTAGAAATACTTTGCTATACCATTGCAATAAATAAAAATAAAAATGTGTAAATTACATTATAAAATTTTGCTTAATATATTATAATGCAGATTTCAGAATCTGTGGACCACTTCTATTTACACACAAAAACTATTTAAACTTTGGAACTTTAGAACTTTAATACTTTAACTATTGCTGGTAAAATGTAAGCATTCTTATTTACCATATCGACGAGATATATTTAAAGACTACCGACTTTAGGTAAGCCTTCGTCATTATTGGCAAAGTTGGTTTAGAAATAATTAAAGAAGACTAATTGATGACAAATATAATTTTGTAAAAATATACAATACATATTAAAAAAAATAAAAAACAATTTTTATATTATTAAAAATTGAGCTATTTTTAAAACGATGAAACTCACAAGTCAGTTATCGTCGTAGACAAAACATTAGAAAAGCATTTTGAAGTTTAAAATTTCCACTTTATTGCGCTATTGTGATAGTTTTTTTTTTAATTTTTTATTACAATTTTTTTATCAAAATATTTTTAAGTATTTAGTCAGTACTTTGAGCAATTGATACTCTTCTCCACGAATCTTGGTAAGATGAAAGCAGCTTGATGTACTTTGTCATTATAATATTTTATTTCCATTCGATCGAGTTCTTCTTCATTGAATATCCTCATTGGTTCTGCAAAATTGGTTTGCTAAAAAAATCAATTAAAAGTTTATTAAATCTTCTTTCAAAAAGATCTATTTAAAAATTGATGCACAAGATTTATGTTGTAAAGAAAATTTGTCTAGAAATTCGTATTTCTATTCATAAATACAAGTACTTTTAATTTGTATCTTTTCTTAATCATAAATACAAAATTAGATTTTTTAAATCTTTTCCCGTAATTTTATTATAGTTAGATAATTTTTATTTTACTTAAACAATCATGCCTCATTCATAATCGAAATTATTGCAATCGTAAACGTTTATATAATTAATGCAAATTCTTGTCAAAGACTTGACTTCCAAATATTGAAAGTATTGTATCAAATTCTCTTTCCTCTTTCCTTCCCTCCCACTCCCTATTAGTAATCAATCACACAATCAAATTTTTCTTCTCCATAGAAAAATACAAAAAATATTTTTCCCCTATTATTATATACTGTATTATGTTTAATTTAATACTAACGCTGTTTAAGCTGCCAAGGATGAAACCGATTTGACCTGTGGGGTATGTCGGTACAGCTGTTACTGCGTAGGTGGCGACGGGAAACACGGTTTTGCAATGCTGGAATGTACTCTGTACTTGTTGCATGCTTTCCCATACCGTACCTGCCTGGCTGGCAATAATTCCATTTTCAGGTTTTAATGCTGTCTTCAGTAATTCATAATACGGTTGCTTAAAAAGATGTTCAGCGGGACCTAAATAAAACATTAAAAAATTGTCAGTGTTATTTATAATTCTCTAAAAAATTGTGCATTTTTTTTGCATGAGAAGTGTGCACTTTTTTCTATTTTAAAATTAGAAAACGTAGTTGTATTATATAAAGTACTAATATTAGAAAAGTACGCGCGAGACTACTTGCCTACGGGATCGCTGCTGTCAGTGATAATGACATCGAATTCTCCACAGTGATTTCTCAAAAATTCGAAACCGTCGCCAACAACAATGGTTACTTTAGGATTGTTAAGACCCAGACTCAAGCGAGGCAAATATTGTTTACACACCTCGATAACTCTGTCGTCAATGTCCACTAGCGTGATGCGCTCCACGTCCGGATGTTTCGCGATTTCTCGAGCAGCTCCACCATCGCCACCTCCGACTATTAAGACCTATAATATAACAGAAAAGTTAAAAATTATCTATATTTCCTTAAAGATACTAATTATATACAACATTTCTTTATTATAAATATTTAAAAAATATTAATAATACAAAACATATAACATACATAATATTTGATTTAATGTGAACTTGATATGCTCAACATTTCGACAAACTAAGATACATAATAATCTGATATTTATTTAAAAGAACTATATCTTTATTAAAAACGAAGGATAATAAGACTCCGCCGCCCATTAAATTAATTTGTGCTTAAATAATCTACTCTATTAATTATTAGATATTACTTTAAATATTATTTTTGTGCAAATATAATGCAATATAAACTCTGAATAAATCATTATAAGATTAATTGCGCACAAGCAACGAAGAAACGCAGCATCATTTTACGTATGTACATATTACTTTTTATGATGCATCGCTATTATCTTTAGATAGTGTTTAAATGCGTGTCAAATTAATGCTGCATTTTTTTGCTCGTCCATATATGGAGTCTGCTAAGAAATTAATATGTCAACTGACGTTTCTAGGCTTAGGATGGCTGCAGAGCGGCAAGTATGATATCATCTCATGATAGGAGAATTCGTCTTTTTCTGTACATTGTATCGCACCGTCGAGCATCAAAGCTCTCCCATGTGATTTTCTGCAAATATAACACATATTCTTACATTTAATAAGTCACATCTTATATTAAAAGTATAACAGCTTAACAAAATTTCGCGCTATCGTGGAAGGGAATTACTCACGTTTTTACTACCAAGATTTCTTGAAATCGAGAACGCTCGGAATGCAAAACTTCTTCTACCTTCAACGAGAGTGCAATGCCGGGCCAAAGATCGCTCACTTCGCTGAACCAACCCAATTTCATAATATCCATATTGGAGTAGTTTGTCGGATTATTTGCCAAAGTATGCCTGAGTGGAAAATTCTAGAACAATGTGAAAATGAAGCTAAAGCAAACGTTGGATGTACATAGCGATAAAGCTAGAGCACACATTTGTTCCGAGAACGTCATTGAGATGCATATAGCTCGGAACAAAAGCTTGGAGCGTTACGTTTCTATTAAAGGTGAAATAATTCTATAGATCTGTCAAACTTTGTATAAAAAAAAAAGTTTGCTAATACAATGCACTTTATGCTGTCGTAATAAATTTTATTCAATTTTTATATGAATAGCAAAAGATTTATATTTAGATAGTTTCCATTTGCAAATTATTTCGCTATAACAAATTGATTTTTTTATCATTACTGACGAAAGAATTTACTACAATAATAAAATATAATGATAAGTCAGAAGACTTTTTCTCTGTCTCTTTCTCTTTTTCTTAGCTCCAAAAATTTTAAAACAATTAAATTCATGTAATTACGATAATTTCAGGAATATTTAACAAATTTTTAATTATTTTTTATAGAAGAAAGAAATGTGAAGGAATTATTATAATGATTTTCTTTTTGATTTATGTTAAACACATTAAAACACAAAGTTTTCCTAACGAAAATTCTAATCTTATTCTATCGTAAAGAAATTTCTATGATTTAAATTTATTTACAAGTTTGAAAATAAATTGTATAATGTGAAGAACTAAACGATAAGTTTTTCATTTTATTTAAATTTTGATAAAGCTGTTTAGATAAAGCTCGTCTAAAACTTTTTCTTTTTTTTCCCGTATACAATGTATTTGAACGTTTCAAAAAAAATTCTAGTTATATTTAATTTTAATGTTATTAGAATTTTTTGCCGTTTAAATTAATAAAATAATAAATTCGATCACAACTAATAAAATATTTCTACATTACACATATTGTAATCTGTGCTAATTAAATTACTTAAATTCTTACAATTCTTGCTAAATATGTAACACATGTAATATTAACGAGTATATAAAACATTGCAAAGAAATAATTCTTGATAAATATAATCTTTCATATACGTCATTAACCCTTCAGTTAATCACATTTTAAGATTATTACGTAAAGCAGTATCATAAGATATGAAAGAAATTTTATAATGATATATATTTATAGAATTATTTTGAATTACTTCTCAAATAACTTTATCTAATAAAAATAAATTTATAAGCACACAAGTATAATTACGAAGCAAATTAGTGATATTAATAATATGCAAATAAAATATTAATTCCAATAAATAATTTTTTAAACAAAATTTTCAAAATTTTAATTTTTACGCGTTAAAGCATTTTAATATTTACAACAATTTCACTATAAATTTTTTTTAATTTCTTCGAATAAAAAATATACGATCTATATATTTGGAACTCAACTTATCGGTTAGTAAAGTAAAGAAACCACGTGTGGCATTCGTCAGTAATGCGATGATAATTATATAGATAATATGTTAATTATGCATGCTACAACTTACTTCGTTTATCGATGATGTGCTAATATCGATGAAAGTGATGCGCTAATATCGTAATAAATGTCTAAGAGATATCCTTTTGATTGTGCGTCGTTTGCAGAGATTCGCGGCGTATTTTGTCATGACATGCATGCAATATGTCTGTATCCAAGCGTGCAAATTGATAGATTGTCTAGGATGAACGTAGCTCGCCCAAAGGAAGCTTGAGTTAAACTGAGACGAAGATGCGCGTAGCTCTATGTTTTCTCTTTATAACTAACTTGACTGTTTGGACTGTTTATCGTCTGCTAACACGCTGCCTGATAATGTGATGAGATTAGTAAAGATTTCTTCACAATAGGTGAAAGCATGACTCAAATTGTGTAAGCGACATATATGAATATATAAATAATATTAAATGATATTAAATTTTTTTACAATATCTAAAAAAAATTATCTCTTTTTGTTTATACAAGGATAAAGAAATGATATGGTTCAATACAATGTTTCTTAAAAAATAAAAATAATGGATGTATGTAACATAAAATATTCCTATAAATACGAACGTATCAATTAATGCACTTGATTGTGTACACACTGACTGAAAATATAGCCCTCCTTGTGTATCATTCTGATGCACAAAAATCTTGCTGGAAAATTTTTTTTTCACAATGTGAGAAATACAACGTGTTTAGAATGAACGGGCCCTGCTAACACACGCGGATCACTAGATAGTAGAAGTAGATAATACACTTGGACTTTACACTTCAAGACATGCGTAGTCTCAACAGAGCGAGCCACTAGAAACAGAGAATAAAGACAAACGCTTTCTTTTATATAGAAGAAATGATATATTTTTCTCAGTATTACCTGATTCTTTGAATTTTGAATTCAAAATACTGGCAGTTAAGATCTCAGACAAAATGCTGTCAATGTGATATATGTTCAGGTAGATTTTAGTCTATACCTAAGTAAAGTTCAGTTAAAAATGTTAAACCATTGCCTATGTTATATTTTAAAAGAATATAATTATAGCAATAATAATTAAACTTTTTTAAAGATTTTAATTAGAATCTTATCTAGTATCTTAATTAAAAGTCATACACATAAAAGAGTAAAATCTCTTAGAAAAATAACAATTATAAAATAACATATTGAAAAAATATAATTAAAAAGAGATCGAACGCAAGCAGGAAATTCTTATCAGAGAATTATGATTTCTGTAATTACTGTGAGAAAATTAGATTTGCTGCATGTTTCACTATGCGTTTAAAACTAAACTTACACAATCTTATGTTAAAATTTTAAGCTTTAAAAATATGAATCACAATATAGTCTATCATTTCGTACATATAAATTTTTATATTTGTATTAAATTCTTATATTTGTATGCCCGGAATTATTAATGCCTTAATACAAATTTATATATTAGATTACAGATATTTTTCATATATGTTCTGATATATATATATATATATATATATATATATATATATATATATGTATATATATGTATTAAATTTTAAATATTTATAAATTTTAAATATATTTAAATTTTATATATATATGTCTATGTGTGAGCTTATATATACATGTTTCGAGATGCTGCGTTGGTCATCAACTATCGATCTTGTCAACTTTATTTAGTTACCCCTGGAATACCATCGTACCTACTTAACCCTCTGGCCATAACGTTGATCTGTCGAACTGTTACCCAGGTTTTAGAAGGTTGATTTGTCTACTTTTACTTTTCTGATTATAGTTAGCAATTTTATGTTTATCTAAAAATTAATATAAAATAGCTTGTTAAAAACTTCTTTTTTAATTTCATTTTTTCTTTATTAATATTTTTTTTAAAGAAATTAGAAATCAGATTAACAGATTTTTGATTGCTTTTCCATAAATGTGATTCATTAAATTATCGTTATCGTAAATGACATAAAAGTTATATTAGTTTTAACAACGGTTTACTCTTGATTGTTATAATTTTTAATAATAATAAAATTTTTTATCTTGCGTTGTTTCCTTGCTTCCTACATTATTGCTATTTGTTACAATAGAAATCTGTCGTTTTATCTGACGATGAACTATAGTAAGGCTTAGATTAAAATTTTTGTAAAAAATTATTTAACTTTTGAATAGTACGAGAAGTTGATGTGAGAGTAAAATTTTATACATTTTAAAAAGTATAACAACAAAAGTGAGATAAGATATCCTTTTGCTCACAGTGTTTTTTATTATTTATTATATAAAAAGTTAAAAAAATTTTTAATTTTTTAAAAATTTCTTTAATCTCTATGTACAATAATAAAGATGTTGAACACATTTTACGCCAATATTAAAAATAAATCAATACTGGAAAATTAAAATGTGATAAAAATATTATTTTATTATTATTTTATTAAACTTTAAATTTTATTTTTCTAA
Source organism: Cataglyphis hispanica (assembly GCF_021464435.1). Lineage (NCBI taxonomy): Eukaryota > Metazoa > Arthropoda > Insecta > Hymenoptera > Formicidae > Cataglyphis > Cataglyphis hispanica. Next base: position 2,645,559 of record NC_065965.1, on the reverse strand, counting down.
ACTATCTATCAGCAATAATATCTTAACAAAAATTGCAAGTTTTTAAATCATAATTTAATCAATATTTTTATATTGTATTTTTTTTATTGTGAAATTTTATTTATATAAAGTGTAGACATTTTGTACACATGTAACACACTTTGAATTGCGACTGCATTTTAATAACACATTGCACTGAATGCAGGGTCAAAAGATCGAAGCACTTCATTAACTCGGTTGTCATGTGTTAGAAACTGAGCATCTACTGCATGATTTATAACGCTTTCAACTTATTTTTAGGTCATGCGACTCGGTCGCGGTTTCCCATCTGGCGACTGCGCGAGAACATAAATGGAGACGAAAACGAAGATAGAAATCTCGACAGTTTTCCTTAAGCAACGAGGGAGTGGCGCCAGCGATCCCTCCTTTTATGAAATTACAAAGGTGAGTAGAAATACTACCGAGATTAATCTCGCTCTCTGTCTTCTCTTTCGCGCGATCAACTCGGCCCGGTTTCTACTTCCTTGCCCAACTGATATAATCCAAGAATTGGAAAAATAAAACAAAACTTTTCTTCATCAGGATTTTCTAACAAGATCTGCTTGTTGAATTCGCCATTTCTTTCTGAGGAAGTGGCATAAAACATTTATATTTTAAAGTAAAATCTAAGCTGATATAAAAGATATTAATGAGACTAAAATTACAATTTTTTTATATATATTTACATTTAGATACGATATCACTCAGATCTTGGATATCCGGAATCTTCCGGATAATACAAATGCAAATATGCAGAGAACTGAGTCTGTCTGAGTTTATTAATTTTTCATTTGAAACCGATAGCCATTCTAATGATATAGAAAATTGAATAGAAAAAAATGCATATATAAAATATATGTATGTAATAAATTCTATAATTAATTTTAACGAATATCGATAATTTTTTATAGATCCACGGGACTTCGAAAAACGTTAACTTAATAACAATAATGTCGATTTTTTTTTGCCGCTATCAATATCTCTTTCCTGCCTGCTCAGTGTACCAATATATTTTCGCTCAGAAACTAATACGTCGGGCAATACGTTGGAAACTTACGTATCAGATTTACGCTATCCGGGGTGCGGAGAAACGACGTTAGATACATCAGTTAAAGTCGATCGTAATTACGTCGGCGTTCGTGAAATATGTGCGCGCTTCAAAAAGCGTTAGCCCGACAATATCTCACAATCACGCGCCTCGTTATCAGTAAACGTCGCTTTATCCGGCGGAAAGCTCTCGTGAGACAATAACGAGGCAAGAGTGTACCGCGCAAATTTCTCTCTCACACAATTTCATATGGCTTTTATGAATGTGCTCTTTATATGTATGTATGTACGTATGTATGTACATATGTGTGTATATATATATATATATATATATATATATATATATATATATATATGTATGTATGTATGTATGCATGTATGTATGTATGTATATATATTCGCAAATTTTTATGATAAAAGCTGATGTCCGTAGCGTTCTTTCGATTAAAATGTCGATTTACCCTTGACGTAAAACGCTTTGATGCGGCGTTTATCAAAGCGTGCTGCTACGCATCAATCGATTGTGAATATGTGCCATCGATGGGCATAGACGGGTAAAATCGTGAACAAGAATGGCCCGTTTTATCACGGCCATTATATCATATTAAGAATATCTATGTGAGTTTATATAAAAATGATACGTAAAAATGTTTAGGGTAACTTATTAATTCTTATGTAATTTGTATAAAAATAATAGAATTAAAATATTATTTAAAAAAATTTTCCGTGTGATTGATACAATCATTTCCGTAGATAGCTTTTACAAATCACAAGCTTTTACAGCTTCGAAGAGTTAGTGTAAAAATTTATTAAAATAATAGATTTATTGAAAAATAAAACATTTTGATTGCACTATAGTTTTTAGATTAATTTAAAATTTAATATTTAGTTGCTTTTATATTAAAAAATAAATATATAAAATATATTGTTCTTTGCAATCATCTTTATTTCGTTTAGAAATTGATATAAACTGTGAATTTATTAGAGGAATTAATTAATATATGAAAAATATTTTCATTGACGAGAGATACATAACTCAAGATACATAAACATTTTTAATGAATCTCTAATTTTCATTTATAATACCAAAAGCACAGAACTTTAATTATCGAGATTAAATGAAGTATTAAGAATAACTATAATTTAAAGAAATAACAGAGAAGCTGGCTTTCCGGTTATTATAAACCGTATTTGCAAATCAGAAACTAAGGCAGTACTTCTCATAATCGTTCAGGTTGATTCACGTGCGTTTGGACAAGATGATACGAAACTACTGCCGACGATGGCGAGGACGCGGAACAAGAAACGTCACGAAGAGAGACAGAGAAACGGAGATATAAACAGATAAAGAGAGAGAGAGAGAGAGAGAGAGAGAGAGAGAGAGAGAGAAGTCCAAATACGTTAATCTATAGATATCCGTCTATGTACGCGTGCGATGCATCTGGTGATGGTCCATATGATAATGAAGGTGTCATTAGTAAACTATTATGCAGGAAACTATTATCTCTCTCTCGTGCACGCATGTATATGTGTGCGACCTGGACACGGCCGGCAAACGGATGGACGGAAGCGTCGCGTTACGGGAACGTAATTTGAGGATTACTCCCGCTCGTATATTACAACAGGAACAATAGCCACACGGTGACGTCACTGTCGTACAATCACATACGTAATCCGCGAGGATCTTCTGGAATTCTCCACCGTCGCGTCACCCTCAGTTGCCTACCCTTCTCGCTTCTCCCTCGTCTCCTTCACCTTCCCCTCTTGCTCCCCCCCCCCTTCCCCCTCTTCGTCTATATTCCGATACCACTGTCACCGGGTTCACCGGGCCATTCCCTTAAGCTCAAGCAAAGTAATACGATATGATCCTGCGGGATTAACTTCGTCCAAACTGGAAGGAATTATTTGAGGACAAAAGGGAAAAAGAGAGAGAAAGAGAGAGAATTGTTTCGTGGAGAAAAGAGCTGGATCAGTAATTCTAGAAAAGCTAGTATATGACCAGCAAACCGAGGTCACTGTTAATACCGTGATTACGGCGATGATCCTTAATGGCTTTTGAATTAAGGGGAATGTAATTAATACTTCCTGATCTCTCGATTGGATCGCGGTCAATTCTGCTGAGCTTATCTGATTTCGCAAATTGAACAGCTTAAGATTTACGAACATACAAAATTATACTTGCGAACTGCACGCATATATTATTATTCGATAATCTGAGGTGTATGTAGAATATCTGAAGACTAATTTCTATTAATTTATATAATATGTCTTGTAGTCGAATATATTTTGCATTGTAATTAACAATCAATCGAGTGATTAATAATTAATTTTTGATTCTTTAAATGCACATTTGACATATTTATATTATATAATTTTCCGATATTATATTATATATATATATATAATATATATACACAGATACTTTAATAATAAATTTTCCCGTCATTTCAGATTCTAAGTAAACTCTTTTCGAGTATTATTCATTGCGTATTTTTGTTAGATACTATTTGTCGTCGAGTTAATTCCTTATGATATAAATTTTCATAGTGCAATGATATTCTTTTCCAAGCTTTACCTCAGAATAGCGAGCAAATTTTTTATCCGACATTGGTGATTATTAATACTGCGAGTTGGTAACGAAGCAAGAACAATGCCGCGAATTATCATTTATATTACTTCTAAGTAAGCTTTACACTTTACTAAGTCAAGATAGCATGAATATTAAATGCGTCGCAATTCATACAACGTTCCCTTCCTGCGATGTAGCAATGTAGAAATCTTTACGCAGCAAGAGTAGACATTTTTACGCGCAATTGAGGATTAGAAGAAAAAAAGAATAATAAATATTTTGATCAAGAAACTTTATTCCGACAATTATTCGTATTTCGCACGGCTCCGATGTGTCCTATACTCGATTCTTGAGTATTCTAATTTTCTGAGAATCCTGATCCATCAATCTAGATTGCGGCTAGATGGATAGACTAGTATAAATACTAGTATATATCAGATTTTGTTAAAAAAAAGAGATTTTCTTGAAAAGCGAGATTTTATCGACCTTATATGGTATTCTTTGAACACAGATCCAACGATTTGTACGACCGTTTAAGATTTGACCCTAAAATTTGGACAATTTAAACTATTTAATCACTTGAGAATTTTTCAAGCATTAGAAACAATTAGTATGAATGAAAAGATAGAATAATAGAGGGGAAATATGATAAAGGAGGGAAAGAGCAGAAAAGGCATAAGCGTCACCTTCACAGATCTCTTCTCATTTAAGTTCTTTTCATGTACGCGTTTATGACGGCGAGACCAGGATTCCTTTCTCTTGTCGATCCCCTTTATTTAATTAGTAAGTCAGGAGAAGCAATGAGAGAAGAAAAGCCATTTTCTCGCACGTGGCTTAACGCCAGCGCCGAAATGATGGTGGTCCTTCTAGTAGAATCATAGTAATGACGAACGGTTAGCCGTAAAAAAGGACCATCCGGTGATGATCGTGCGTATTTTAATTGTCCGGACGGAGAATGTTTTGAAAGCGCTTCCAAGAAAGGAATGTTTAAAAACGATATTATGCCAAGTTAGAGCATAGATATTGCTTAACTAATAGCGATGAAACGAAAGATAACGTGAAAAGGAGAAAAAGAAGCTTGAATCAAATAAAGGCATGAATTCTATCGCAGAATACAGTGAGTGCGGAAAGTTTCGAAGCAAGACTTTTATTTAAATTTTTTTGTTACGTAGCAATCGTTGAATTGTATCTATAATGCAATTAAATTTTCATTAAATTTCAACGAAGGAACTACACTTTGTTTTAGCGTAAGCAGAGTATACAAGACGTGAGGTACTTATAATGATTGCTTACGATTTGCGTTAATATTATCTTACTCGTAGAGAAACATTGTATGGTTTTGACAGGTACATTTCGTGATGTGTACATTTTGTTTTTGTTTCTCGATAGAGTCAAGATTATTCCGATATTTGTGACAATAAAACTTATCTTTTAAATAAGATTATAAAAGAATCACGTATAATATTAAAAAAAATATTAGAAGAAATTTTACATGATATGTAATATTATATATAAGTAATGTGATTAAAGAATGCAATTAAAACTTTAATATAAAAGTGTTACAAAATTATTTAAAATTGATATAAATTTTTTTTTCAGAAAAAATCTGCTACTAAAATTTACAATCGCGATTTTTTTTTTTTTGTTTTGTTTTGTTTTTTGCACGTACAAATTCGTACAGGATAAAATGACCTTACTCAGCGAGTAAAAAAGACTACGCATAGTCAGCCAGATGCGACAATTGAACAAGAGAGATGTACACGGCTATTACTGTTCCGGAAGTAGATTGCCCGTACAGTAACGATCCTCGAGTGAATTGGAACGAAAGTTGCCTTTCTCATTTCACCAACTCACTTGTATATATCTACTTGTTGCAGTCGAAGCTATTGATTACGAACGTGCCTTTGTATTTAGGAGCGCATAGTTTGCATGAAAGGTAATTACTATTGTATAGCCAACTACATTCAGGAATGACTCTAAACAATGCGTATCTCGATATTCGACAAACGCGCGTGCAAACGGAATATGTACACATACGAAGCATGTATATAGGAAATATATATTGTAACATGCACATATCCGTATACATATATTTCATGTTTCGTGCGTTCTTGTGTGCTCTTGTAACAGCCGTTTAATATATGTACTTGCTTTGAATACCCATACCTTTTAATCAAATGAGTGAAACGATTAATTATTCATCATCAAACTGTTTAATTATAAGTTGTTGTCGTGGAATTTGTTAGCTTTCCATATCTAAAACATAAAATTGATTAACAGGATATTCAGTTTTATTTCATTTCAGCGATTAAATTTTGTCAATTTATTTATCCAAAATCATTGTCATCAAATTTTTCGCATATAGTTTAATTAATCGCAAGATAATTGTGTATTGATTAATGAACCAAGGAACAATGTTTGTGATAGGCGTAAATAATAATTCCGATATAATGCCAATAGAATGGATTATATGGGAAAGATTAATTAATCGGAATAATTGGAGTTAATTAAGCAGTCGCAATTTGGAAAATTATTTTCTAAATTTTACATTTACTATTTATTGTTTTACTTTATCGGAAGATATAGTAAAAGAAGTACCTCTTGAACGTCAGAAAACAAAGTTTTTTTGACGCTGCAGTACGTGTTCCCGGAACTTATCGTCAGTCTTGCTACTGACGTTTTAAAACCTGCTGAACCTCGCATTTCCGGTGTATTTTCACGTATACTATATCTTGGCAATCAAGTAATACGAGGCACATCTTTCATCATAAAGTGCTATCGTGTCATATACTACTTTCTCTGTACAAATATGTCTGTAAATTCGGATCTAATTCGAATTCCATAAAGAACTTTGTTATTTACTATTTTTCGCCTAAGACTCTTCGAAATCAAAGAAACAACAACCATTTTTTTTTGAGATTCTAACAGCTCTTAAGATTTTTAATGTAATTTAACAATTATTTACCAATGTTTAATTATAATTATATTTGTTTTATATAGTTACTATTTCTCATGATCAACATACGCATATTTATTATAAAATTTGTGTAATTCCACATTTTGAAATCAATATTGCAATATTTTTGATTGTTTACACATATTTCGGACTAATAAATTCCAAGAGTGTACTTTTTTTTCTCGTTTCAATATAAAATTTGTTTGCTGTAAAAAAAAAAAGAAAATAGAGATTTAATCCCGTATTGCTACTATTCCGTTTTCCTTGATATATAAATCAACACTTAATATCGAGATATACGGGTTTAGTTAAAATTATATAACCTCGGAATTCAGTGAAACGGGATGTAATTGAAGTCCACGGGTGAACCGTAATTATTTGAACAATTCGCATTCACTTCTCCCTTTCTCCGTGTATAACGCTCTCGTTATATATAATCCCTTCGTCAGTTCATAAATTTATTACAGCGCATTTTGTATGTGTGTATCGCAGCGGTGCGACGATGAGATATACGGCTGTAACACAGATTAATATGCGTAAGCTAATGATCTACGCGATAATTGGTGTCAGGCCGAGTTTTGGCAGCAATCTAAATAATTTCCCCCGAAAATACACGACCTGTCGTACCGTTCGGTATATATATATATGGCGCATTGTTGCCTCGCGCGTGTACGGTATTATTCCGTTAATAAGTTTCGAGCTAGCGGATTAACTCGTCCTGCTTCTCGTTAAACAATCATTCGAAGCTGCGCGAATTCAGCGCGGCACATATCGCAGTTCTGTATCTAAAAGAAGCATCGGCGAGAACGCGTGTCTTCCGATAATTCGGTACACATTCAAATTTCATGCGTTGTTGAATAAGCGACTCTCTCTCGAAAATCCGTGATACATAGTAGCCAATAATATTTATGGTAGCTAGGCTGGTAAGAGAATAAATATTTGCTTTGTTTCACTTTAACCAGAGTAATTCAGGCTCTCTTGCTAAAATATTTATTTTTTGATAAAAAACATTTAAAAAATATCATTGACTATACATTAATATTTTGATTAAAAATAGTATTAATATAAAAATAATATTTTTTTTAATAGATAAAATAAAAGAGAAAAAAAGATTTTATTGAAAAAGAAAAAACTAAATATTTCAGTGTATTAAATGAGATATTTTGTAATTATTTATAAGATATGAATCTACTGATCCGCGTAGTCTCTAAGCGGATTTTTCATCCCGACGATATTTCATGCCATTTTATATGCGCAGCATTATGAAAAGCGTTGAAAGATGATCTTCAAGTTGCCAACGACGACTCCCTCTGTCGAAAGTGCGAGAGTCTCGCGGGAGTGATAAACCGCATCACCGGGTATGGGTGGTACGGATGGCCGTAAAACTAACACGATAGCTCGCTATAAGCTTACCGTGAAAGTGAAAGCTCAGCGGAATCCCGCGACGTCCGGTACTCGCAATCTCGCCTGTTACGCCCAAGATATGCGTGACACGCCGATAATATTTGCGCCCCGCGGTGACGCTCGAATGACAGGGGGTTTCTGTCATCCAACGGAGATAATGGCCAAGTAGTTCAGTGCGAAGTGATATATTGCGCGATCATTTCGATAACTCGTGTACATTCTCGTCCACACACATATCTACAAAGGTGCGTTTGATATTGCTGAGATAAGAATTTCATTTTTAAAAATTGACGTTGCTTGAAGTCTAGAAAATCAACTGAAATATGTGAATAAAAATACTGCGGATAGAAACATTTTTAGATTGACTCCCGATTAATTTAACGCAGGCTGGTTTTCATGTCTGACTATATGTCGATACTTTTCACTGGATTAGTTCAGAATCGAGCTTTTCTCGTCAAAAATATCGAAGCACTTTACAGTTTTCAACAAACTTTAATTTTAAAAAATTAAAAAAAGAAATATGTAAAATAACATTTTTAATGCACCAATTTTAATAAAAATGATAAAGATTCTCCAACTTTCAGTTACTTATATCAGTAATGTATCAATAACAGTCTGACACGTTATCTATTTATATTAAAATAAAATTGAGAACTTCTATTTACAGAGTTCATGTAATATTACAATTCACTTTCTACATAATAATTTCTCCAAGAGAAATGTCGATCTCTACTAAGATCCTTATATTCTTCGCGGAAGACTTTAATAAGATTTTAATTTAAGTTTAAGTTTATAATATATATAACATTGACGCAACATTGAAAAGTTAATATTAATGATGCAACATTTTTGAAGAAAAGAAATTGATTAAGAAATTTATTTATTATTGAAAATTAATATTATATGTAAAATTGTGTATTTAAATTAAAATATAATATATATTTAGATTAAGCTCTCTTTCTATGAGTGTCATTTATTAATATCACAGATTTGCATAAAACATGAATAGATGCTTTTCATAAACGAATGTGGTACTTGAGATCAATTTATTTCTAGCGTCGCACAAGTTTCTTCAATGATATCGTTTGCACGGAGTCTGCGTTACAAGCCATTAAAAGTTGCTAAATGCGAACGAATAACTTCATGTTATATAAACGCTGTAACAGCTATTTATGCGATACTCAATCTCTCTCTCTCTCTTTTGAAGTTTTCGCTAATATACGTAAATATAACGGCGTTATTACTTTGGCGAATCACGATTTATTGAAACTCATCACTGAAACGGTGCGATTGGACATAATCTCTCATATGCGAATCTTTTTACGTAATGTAAATTTATGGTCTTCCCTTATTTATATTGCCAGGGTCTAAAGATGCTTTAGTGTTTTGCACCAGTTTTTCCGCATGTGATTTGAACATTCATCTCAACATGAATACGTTATCGCATTCAATATTGCATGAGCGCCGCTACTTTTGTATACATAAGTGTAAAAAATTCATAGAATTTAAAATATATTCGATAATGTTTTTAGCTTATAAAAAATGTAATATAATTTTGACATTTTGATATATTTGGATACAACTTTTAAATTAATGCTCGAATTAATTATATCATATAAGATATTTTATAAATTTTTCTGTTATTTCTAAATTAAAATTCTATTAAAGTATATTTTAAATAAAACAAAAATTTACAAAGTATAAAAAATTTATACGTTTCAATCTGAGCAAAACGATTATTTTTTAATCTTATAAAAATATTCAATTAACCATGTGGACATTGCAAATGATTATTCAGTGAAAAACTCTTTTATCTTTAATATTTTTATAATATCCCGTAATACTTTACAAAAACACAATATCGCAATATACATTTAAAACTATCAACACAGAATCGTTGCATAATCGTTACAGTCGCAATCGACCTGCGGCATTTTTACAATCGGCTGCCACGTGCACTTTTTCGTCACTCGTAGCCACGGGGCTTTCCTCTGGATTCAACGCGAACGCATCATGGCACGAATGAGCAATGTTTTTTTTCCACATCTCGTCACGTAAAACGCCGACCGGATCTATCTGTATAATCACGATATATATATGTATATATATATATATATATATATATATATATATATATATACCGTATTGATAGAAGTCCGATTGCATCGCTGATTCCGGTGCGCCTCGCTTGTTGTAAGTGTGATGTTTATATTCTCGAGTATCGCGTTTACACACATATTGTACACGTATCGATAAGCGCACACGAAATTTTCTATCGTCGAATTTATGAAAAACTGCTCGAGCATTTTTAACTTGTGAATATGATATACATCGTCACAATTCATCCATTCACGATTCTCGAATTGCAGTTAAACATTTTTAACCTTTCGTTTTTTTGCGGCAATAGATTCAATTTTTTTCGCGAAACTAAAACGCGTAACAATTTTTGTGACATTTTGCAAAAGCGATCAATAGATAAAACATAAAATGAAAAATCCATAAATCAAATCTATTATTGCAATTTATTAGTGTATTAGGACAAGAAGTTTCTCTTTTTCCAACTAAAAAAGTTTTGATTGTCTCATTATATATATTACAGTTGTTGTACAAATTAATATTTTCTAAAATATATATATATATATATATATATATATATATATACATATATGCTATTCTCTATTTTAGTATAGAATTAGGGTTGATCTCTCTTTAACTAAAATATCGTTGAGAACCCGTGGAAATTGCTCGCAAGCAAGAATTCCGCTAATGAACCTATCAGATGTATTATGCGCAGACGACCGGAACGAGTAGCTCTCAAGAAGCACAGAACTTCGCCCTCCTTGTATTCCTGTCCCCAGCCACGAAGAAAGTTCGGCAAAGCCCAGTGAGCCAAAACGGTGCGTCATCTCTCATACCACTCAACTCGTTTGTACGTACGTACAAGATTTAGTTGTCGCTATAAAGCGTTTATCGCTTCCTATACATACCCATTGTAGATCAGAGATCGCAAACATCGTGCTTACTCAGAGAATGGAATATAGGTCATGGGATACAAAAGTTACAGCGGTCTCTTTCTGCAGTCAAACAAGATCTGACGAAAGCCACAAGGAACATTCGTTGAAAAAAATTTTCTCGACCCCGTGTGTGCTATTATATTACAGCTTTATAAGATATTCTAGCATTAAAAATGCTAAAAAAGCTCATTCTATTTAATTTTCAATGCTAATTTATATTCAAAACTACCAACGTCTATTTGATACTGATTGATAGAAAAATAATTTTATTCATTTTTTATGCCAAAATTGATGTTTGTTTTATACGTAACATGAAAACGTTCTAGTGATAAATTACGGATATAAGACAAGCTGGTAGGATTATAGTTAAAATAAAATTAGGGTGAGAAAGGATTTTGCATTGCGTTTAGTCATGTTATAAAATAATGACTGGAGTATAGATGGGAATATGCTATCTATTGAGATATATTACTACATCAATCATCCTATTTCGTTATGTTTACCGTCTCATATCGTCATATCCTTCCGGCTTTATGCTGTATTGCCTGGCAATCCCTCTTATGTCTTCTTTCTACTCTTGTTTCGCTTTCCTCGTTCTTTCAACAAGGATCCTTATTTCTATGCTTGGTAAAGAAAGGAAAGGAAAGAATGCGAATGAACATACTTACGATATATTGATCCTGCAATATACTCTGTCAATAAAGTATACTATTTCCAATTTTTTGAAAAAGTTGGCATACATACAGGGTGATCTAGAGCTTCCGTTTAGTCTTGAATATGTATAATAAATATAAATGTAATATATGTATAAATAAGTGATTAAATCAAAATGTCATCGTAATTATATAAATAATATATTTTACAATTTTATAATATAAAAAACTTTATAAGAAAAATTATAGAGCAATTTACTTAAAAAATATATTATCTATTTGTATTTATAAGTATTTATTTGTATATGCTGTTATATCTGTATCTAAAAGATACAAAGACTACAAAATGTCAAGCGTTTAACTTTAAATTCGCTCGATTACAAAAAGGAAAAGAAATATTACGGGTCACTTATGATATCCATGATCCAAATTATATAAATTTAAGGTTTATATTAAAATTACATAACACCTTAATATTTTTTATTTCCTATATTTACGATTACAACTTTTAATTACGACAAAACACGATAATGATTTGAGATGATTGTTGAATTTGCAATTTCACTTTGAAGAATAATCTCGATATTGGAATATTGACATTTTCATTTACCATATACTCGGCAACTCATATATTTTTTGCAACAGAAGCAATAATTCCCTCCGTATAATGAATCCGCGCTTCTTCCCTTTCTCCGTAGTCTTTCTCTTTTCCCAAGTACAGAAGCGCTCTTTTCATCAGTCATACTCCAAGTGAAATACGCAAATGCACGTATGTACGCAACGCAGCCACGAAATGGTAAAGGAGTCGGAATCTTTATTACAAATCGGAGTGCAACTATATGCGAGCATGCAAAGAGGTACCAGCACACGAGGATCGAAAATAAGGAAGTTTGTTTTATTTCGATGCTGTTTCAATTTAGGGACCGCTGTGAAAAAGTTTCGGAACTTTTATCACGCAACTTTTATTCGGCAAATGTAGGAAATAGAAGGAGAATAAATTGGCGTAGAGCCAAGAATAAAATATAAGTACTAGAGACACATCATCACACATCAGGTACGAATATTGAATTCCGTATATTATTAGCATCTAGAATGTAAATATAAGCACAACCGCACGTGTGCGATGAGCGATAAGTTATTTTAAATATTCTTATGTATTTTACTTTCACTATTCTAAATATTTTTATACTGCAATCTTTTAGCATTTTGATCTCCAAACGTAAAATGGCTTTTAACTACAATTTAAATTATATAATTCTCAACTAAATTTGGTAATTAAGTTTTGTATATATAAATTGTTTTTTTTTTAATTTATTAATAATCTCTCAGTAAAATCTAAGGCAAAAAGATATAATCTGTAATGTTCGTAGTTTTGAAAAAAAATGCACATTTAACAAAGTTAGAAAAAGTTATGGGAAGATAAAGAAAGCAGTCTTATCACGTTGACTTTCAAAAAAATTTATTTAAACGCTGACGCGTATTATATCCCGAGCTGATTAGCGTTCCTTTAAATTAAGTTTTTATTACGTTAATTGTCAGCCGAGACCACCTGGGTCGTTCTAGCCGACACTAATATAATTAAGAGAAAGATTTTCCAAGTATATTCGTAATTTCTTCTCGGGATTCCATTATCTGTCGTCGTCGTCTAATTGACTTGTTATTACGTAAATGGAACGCAGACTTGTCGTATACGATTCTATATTTAACCAACATGAAATCCTATCGACAATTTTATCTTGTCGTTATATTTCTCACTTTCTCTCTTTTTTATCGAAGATGGTGCGTAAATCAATTTCAGTTTGGCTTTGACCTTTTCCTCCTATTTTTGTCTTGCCGAGCTCAATACATGATTAAATGGATTTTTTTTTTATAGAGAATATAAATCGAATAGAAAAACGGGATATAGGATTCAACTGGTATATCGAATATCGCAAATGTTTCTGAGAGATGTGATTTATTGTTGCAGAAATAGACTCAATCATTTTGTTTTGTCTTACGTGTCTGTTTATACTTTGACATTGAATATGATTATTTTATGCAAGTTGACAATTATTAGAGACTTTATATATTGACTATGCAATTCAATATGAAAAAAGAACTTTATAAAACTTTACTGGGAGGTTACTATTTTGTATAAAAGTTTAATATTTTCAAAACTTGTACTCTATCAATTACACAGAATTTTTTTTTTTTTAATTTTATGATGTTTGTTAAACATTATTAAAAATCTGCACAAATAATAATAATTCAAATTTATTTGAAAATAATCAATTAGAGGTATATACTTGTTGAGAGATAGGAAATGAGTCATTATATCCGTGTATAGTCACGATTAATGTTTTATTGAATGCGTAATTAGAATGTTTAGTATTTACATTGATTCCACGTATCCAGATAAATAACGTTGATGAGCGCGTGTCCGCAGTCGCATCGCCACGAGTCGTGCGTGCCGTGCATAAAACTCGATGTATGGCTAAAGACCGTGACCGCTCACGTGTTTTCTCTCCATCGCACGAAAGCCACGAAATCAGCGCCTATTCGCGAAAAATCGTGAGCTCTTATGAAAACGCGAGAATCTTTTCGAAAACTTGCACTCTTTCTCTCGCCATCTCTGTTATCTCCATTACTTTATAATCCACAAACTGATACTCGATATCTAGACAAGTATCTTAAGGAGATATCTGGGAAGATTTTCTTTTAAGCATTTTATATAGACATCTTTTAGAGAACTTCTCAACTTATTTACGTTACGTTCACTGTTCTAACAAAATGAAGAACTATTATAGAGACGAGGTTTTACTAATCATTTTTCGATCAATGGAATCATGTCATATATCTGCGTCGAGTGAAGTCGTTGGAATATCGAATAAATTCCGATGTCGTTAAAAGAGTGAGGAAAGAGTGTACTTTATGTGTCTCGAAAGACTCGATCGCACCAGCCGTGGTTGGATCATTCTTCAATCTGGAAGATGTACGAAAGTACAATAGGTATACGTCGAGCACGCGCGTGAAAGATTGACCGAACGTACAGAGAGAATGAGAGCAAACGCTCGCGATAGAGTTCGCCAAGTCTTCTCCTCACATCGAACATTTGAACGTTTGTGTTTATCATTTATTTAAAGATAGATGTACACACTGCGGGGACGAACAAACACTGCGATGCTTCGATGTATACCCATTCGAGAGATTGCAAAGCGCAGAGGAGGAATCCCCCTTCACGATGACACTGTGAGAGTCGACGGGAATTGAGGTAAGGCTTTCTACAGTGCGGAAAGAACGTCGCTCATCCACTTCAGGTTCGCGTAATCAAGTTGTCGCAAGAAATCTGCTTGTGTCTTATCGTGATTTCGAAGCAGTTCATATATTCTACTCGAGGGAAAATTTATTCAAATCTTCGGCTATCGATAAAGACAACCAAATTACATTAAATGCGAAATCAGTTCCTGTTTCGATTATGCAAATATATATTTTTTTTTCCTTGTTCCATTATGTACTAATCTCAGTAAGATTTTTTTTTATTTAAATTTCTGCTTAGTCATCTATTTAAGTAAAAATTTTAAATAGATTTTTTGTTTCAGATTTTTATATCAAGAACAGTTCTATAAAAAAGAAAAAAAAAATTGTTGATAGCAGACGATTTATTCGTAGGATATAATTCATCATTATTACCACGTATGTGCTGATCACGATAAACACGATTTCCGCAACAACTTCTACATTATATAATAACGTATAGTATAATACGGTGAAAACTCGATTGAACGTTTTTGGAGGGGATGTTTGCGACCAAACAAAAAATAATCAGCGCGATTAATGAATTTGCGACAAACGATAAGCGATACACAAATCACTTTGGGAATTTGAAAATATATAAATGGTACATGGATGATTAATTGGAAGAACGATAAATCGAGCTCCCACCGTATACATTTCTGTGTACGTAACGAATATATAAGTGTATATATGTATATGTAGAATGCACATACGAAGAAATGCATGCTCGCCGACTCACGCACACTAGAAAGATATCGACGAGTCGCATATCGAGCGGAAGAGTTCTCATCGGGAAACGTTTTCGTTTCCTGTGAGAAACCGAGTTTTCTCGTTCAAGCAAATTCCCGAAATTTCCCTTCCGCTTATGCAACTTTTTCACCAAATGTGTACCTTACAACGTACCTTAGTACCATAGCTCGATAATCTCGTCGTCTCATTGCCATTGTCACATTGTCCAGAGACAGTTGCAATCTAGCTTAAACAATGATAAAAAAAAAGAATATTATTATTTTTGAAACAAAATTATGGATGTATGCGACACATTTATTACAAAATTTTTTAATATTATTTTGTTATTTTTCCACATTTCAAAATATATAAAATTAATTTGTCAAAATTATTAATTATTTAAAATTGAAAATTCTTTCAAATATTATTATTTTATACGATTTATTATCACCAAAGAAATCAATATAATAGAAACAATTGCATTTGTTATTTACATGCTGAAATCTTATTTTTCATCTTTATTATGGAAATGTTGCGTGGACAGGAGCTAGGTTTGTAACCTCGCACGCAATGAGAGACGGTGATTACACGAGAAAGTATGTATATGTATGTATGTGTGTGTATGTGTATTAGAATAAAACATATTCTACAGTAAATCGCTAGCTCAATTCCAAAAGGGATTACAATCGTCCGGCCAAGCACATTTACGCGGCACTCGCGCAAGAACGGGTCAAGATAGAAGTAGATAAAGGAATGAGGGGGAGTTGAAGAGAGGATTTCTCACCGATGTATGTGCACTAAATAAACCAACAGACTCGCTGACAACCTTTGAGCTCACAGGACACTGTCGGAGACACGAGAGCCGAGCGCGCATATCGCGACTACCACCCGAACTGTGTTTATTTAATATACGCAAGAAAAACACACGTTTTACAAAGTAAATCGAGTAAGGTATCGCCAAGTTTGTGGGTGCATCACATTGCGCACAATTTCCATGAATGGAGTTTCTTCTTGAGATTGCGCCGCGCCGAGCAGCAGAACGATGACCCGGGAACTCGTTTCCTCGACGGTGGGACCCTTGTCGCAGAGGGACAGTAAAGTGCCGCCGCCGGAGGGACGGCGGTAATTCACGTCGGGTAAAGGTTCGTGAAACTCGGTATCCTCCAGCTGACGGCCGCTAGGAAGGACACTAGAAAGTTACTCGCCAAAATTGCCGGGCTGAGGTTCCTTCTGTCACCCCCGTGCATCGCCGCCGGCTTCTCCTCTTCTGCAACGAAATTAGAAAGCTGCGTTTCATACGATGATGAAGGAGAAAAGTGAATAATAAGTAATAATAATAAGCATGTATTAGGCTGCTTAATTTTAGATTAGTTATTTTTTGAGTGTATATATATATATATATATATATATATATATATATATATATATTTGATTTATATCGAGATCAGAGAAAGAAGTTATATTGAGAGAAAAACAAGAAAATGTTTTTTTTTTAATAGAATAAAATCTATCCGTGAGAAAGCAGAAACAATGTTTTAAATTATCTCAAACTGTCCGACGTTCCTAGTTGAGATATAAAATGAAACGTGGATCACTTCGCACTTTTTTCTGTAGAAAATACTTCTTGTCAATCTGGTCACGTCCGCGAAGTTCTTCTAGTTGTCACATCAACGGAGACACGGTAAACATTGGAATATCGAACTTTGCGAATTTTTCAAGTCTGTCTCTTTTTATCTTTGTCATATGAAAACCTCCAAAGAAAACTCTAATACTATACAAATTTAGTAATTCTAGTTAATAATATAATAAATTTATTTTTTGTATAATTCTTTATGTCGCGATTTTTTAATAATTTGCCATAAATCTCAGCAATGTCAGTAATATTTTATTTAAGATCAAAACTTTAAAGTACCTTTTTATTTAAATATTTATTTTATCTTGTCATTTATGGGAATGAAAAATTCAAAATTATAAATTGTTATATTTTTTTATAACAAAATATAATACAAGTTTTTTTATATGAGTCAATTTTTATATGTATTACATGTAATGCAAGTTTTCAAAATTATATATTTAATCCACAATTATTAATCACATAGCACTAGCTTTGAATTTATAAACAAAATAGAATTCATCAAAAACTTTATTTATTAAATTTTTTCTATTTAGCATAATATATTAGTCTATTTCTTTATTTTCCATAAAAACAAAATAAGTAAAACTTTAGACTTACAAGATACATAATAGAGATACAAGATATATAATATGTATACATAATAATGTCTTGGGAAAACTTTCCACGATCGGCGATGTCGAAGACATCGTAAAACGAGTATAAAAAAAGAATTAAAATAAAATCATCGTGTATAAAGAGTCTTATAAAGAGAAAATAATAGATAAGTTTGATAATGTCTCGCAGACTATCGCGTTATTACATAGTTACTAAACGCGTTAAAGTATAGGTAAGGCTGACCCGAGAGATCTTACGCCGTACTTTCGAAAAATTGTGTCGAACTTCGTCCTCGCGGAGGGTAAAAGTTTCGTCGTTAGTGAAGCGTCGTACAATTTTGAACCGCCCTTCGTCGTTATCGCAGGTGAGCTACGCGGGATCGGGGATGAATGCGTCTACGAGAGCCGCTAAATCCGATCGTAATGAGCTTCCTACAACCGTTTAATTGTTCGGCTCTTACTCTAATGAATATTCAAGTTTCGGAAGTTCCTACCGTCGATCGGCCCTGATCTTCGCCGGTATAACTGAAGCGAGTCAATTACTATCGTGTTATATTCCAGAATTGCAGATTCCCCCTATGACTCATGCATTCGCGATCTGCTAATTTGCCCTTAGATTGAATCAATCGCTATTTTAAGCGTATCACCATAATTTGTTGAATTATTAGATCTACAAAAATCCCGTCCAACATGTGTATATCGATAGAAATAGTTTCTTGAATTGTTGGCTTATAGTGGTATTAAATATTAAAAAATGCATAAATCATCTATATCAAGTTTAAATATTTTTCATCGGCAAAATAAAAGCGAATAATTTAATAAATAATTCTGTAAAACGCTGTTTTATTTAAAATTTCTTTTTTTTATACGTTCTGACGCGATATCACGGAATCTGTCTAAATAAATTTTTACGATATATTTATAGCCAGCGCATTTGTAATATTTCCTATCTACATGTGTATGTACGTATGTGCATATCCTGTAAGCAAACACTAGGAACAAACATCATTATTCACGTTATTACAAGATTTTCTGAATTGCAGCTGTTTGTCGACTGTTTATTTATAATCAGCAAATAGTCATTATATCTTGCTTCGTGTCGAGAACGCAAAATAATGCGTCTGCGATCTGTGTTTAGAAACGTAACTTTAGTTAATTTGATAATGTTTCGGCCTCTAGTTCATATATAAAACACGCTATTTATAGACAAGATTCTATTCGTATATTAATAAAAGATAAATATTTTATTAAAATACATATTATTCTTTTTCTAATTAAGATAAATGAATACCTATTCATCTAAACAAATAATTAAAAAGAATGTAATATTTCTCTTGTATATATTCTCTTCTTATTAAGATTAAATTACAATATTTACTCCAGAAATTGTTTTGTCTCTTAGTACAAAATAATATCTTAGATTAATCTTGCGCTGAGAGGTGTTCTTAATAACATCAAGTCCCGAATTAAATTCAACCCAAACTAACAGAATGACGCTACGTTTCTCTCACCTTCAATCACGTGGACCATGACAGACGCCGCCTTGGTGTTGCTAGGCGCACACGTGTAGTTGCCGTTGTGCGTAAGCTTCGTTTTGTTCACCGTTAAAATGGAGCCGCTTGGCGTGAGCTTGACGTCGACGCCGGGCTCCTCATCGTAATTTATCATACGGCCCTGACGATACCAGAAGACGTAAAGAGGCTTTTCCGTGGCCGCCATAAGTTGGCATTCCAAACGGAGGCTCGATCCTTGCTTTACATGCAAATCAGGCGCACCTGGTATTATCGAGTACGCCTCCGTGATCTTCAAACGGGCAAAGTTCCGCTGTACCGGATATGACGTCACCTATGATCATAATACAGCGACACCTTTAACTTATCATGCTATGTTAGCAAGACACAAGCAAAAAAAATGCAGATAAAATGTTTTAAGTAATAAAATAATTTTATTTCCCGACGTAGTCACTTTTTACATTATGACAAGCTATATATATATATATTATGTTATAATTAGGTATATTAGAAATTCTATTCATTATCGAACAAGCGACGTTGATTATCCTTTAGACAAGCTTATTGTGGTTAAAGACGTGCCTAATCGAGCAAGCGATCTTAAGCTTGTAGCCAACCGCTTTGACATTTCAACTGACATTTTCGACATATGAAACCTTTAAGTAGTAGAGTTAAGTAGTAGTAGAAATATTACAGAACCGTATATTAGAACGGATTTGTGAGGTATAGCTAAAAATAAAATCCTAGTTTAATCAATCATTATTAAAAAATTAATCTTAATCTTTTTTAACACGTTGTGCAGTATAAAATTGGAAGTATCATAGGATAAATAAACGAATTGCGTCAAAATACCTGACATTCATAGATGCCAGCATCGTCCATCGTTACGGCACGTATAGTGAGCTGCCAATCGGTATTCGAATGCCTAATGGCAAATCTTTTGTCGACGGAGTGCGTGCTGGTACCAATTGTTAACAACAGTTTGTCTCTTCTCCTCACCCACGTAATCTATAAGAAAAGATCATCAGAAGAAAAACAAAATGTCTTTATCGAATATAAAAATATAAGATACTTGTTAACAATATTATTATATAATATTATAACTTGGTTAAATAATAAAAGTTACTTTCTGTTTGCACAACATATAGAATTTGAAAACAGTGTTAGACTATTGATGACAACAATATATACATAGGAAACAACAGTATATGTTATATGAAAGAGAAGCCTCGATGTACGCATCGAATATCAATTATCACGGTCATTAAGGGCATCCTAATTTCAAGCTAATTTTCGTTCCCTAGCGAGCTAACCACGAAACTATGCTCAATATATTGAATAGCAGCTACATCATACGGTATTTTAATCACATAGCGTCATCACATATTATCAATTTCCTGCCATTTTAGAATAATAAAGAAACAAAAACAATCTATTAATAAAAATATATTAATTAAAATTTTTTAAATTTTTTATATTATATATAAAATACATTCTTTTAAACTGTGCACAGAGATTTCTTTTTAAAAATTTTTACACAGAGATAAATGTATTTTATTAAGCATTTAGATTTTTTTTCTGTTAATATATTTTTAATAATATATTTTTTCCCTATTTGTTAGCAAGCCTCCTTTCCTTGTTTTCCTTATTAATGTACAATATGAATATATAAATTTGTTATTACCTTTTATGCGTGTATTTTATCGCCTACCTCAATCGCAACGTGCTACATTAAATTAACCATATGATCAGATGTTGCTTTTACGTTTGACACACACATAGAATGTACTATATAACAACATACTTTTGCGGTTGGAACAATTTATTATTTCTTTCTACATCTCTCTCTTTTCTTCTCTTTTTGCCACTTTTACAAAATATATTTTTATAAATTATCATATTCTGTCAAGCATACATATTTTGAATGTGAATGGTTGTTATTGTCGACCTCCACACGCTTTCTCGTTTGTTATACTGGTAATTGTTTGTTATACGTATAAATAAGTATTTATAATTCCATTTTTTTTCTTTTTAATATAATAACAAGAGAATTTTTGCACTGTTTTAATTATAACTTTTAATGAAATTTACTTTCAATTAGGAAATTTCTATTTAAAAATTGCAGTAATTATATTCAAAAACCATAATTATTTTGCATGTAAATTTTAAAAGCAAGATGCATAAAGAATACTGTCATTTGTGAATTAACCTCAAGAATTATCTAGCCACATAATGATCTGCATGTATTTTAAATTTCTATTATTTGCGAACTTGCTCTTATAAAGATTACAGAAATGTAGTTTTGTGATTATAATTATACCTTGCATCAAGTGTTTGGAGAGAATTACGTGAAGGATGGTCGCAAAATAATATGTCAAGTCCACCTCAACATGAAACCACAAAGGATTTATGCAGTGGTGGAAATTCTTGAAACAAGATAGTAATGTAAAAACTTGAACGTCAAGAGAACATTCAACGAGGGCTCTACTTGAAATGTACACAATATAAAACCAATGCATGCAGCTAACGAAACTATAATAAAAACATAAAACTAAAAGCTATTTAAGTAATTATTAATTAGCTATAGATATATGTATAGCTCTATTTGTTTTTATTAATTGTACGAGAATTCTCTTTAAGATAGTAAAAATATTGAAAATACAAGATATTAAATTTGATTGATTGTGAAAAGTAAAAAACTTTTTTTATAATAAGATCTTAATAAAAAACAGTATAATTGTCTCAAATTTCCTCACGCAGTTTTAAAAAAGTTTGCTATAAAATGTAATAAAGATTATCTATTTCCAACATTTTGATCTGATGGGTCAAGATCTGTCATATCGTCAAACCAATTATTTTTTACTCTCTGATCCTAAGTCGGAACAAGCTTTATCATAAATGTCTTAGTATCAGCAGACAGAACGTAATTAGGCCGATTCCGCGTAATACATCCTGGGCAAAACCAATTCCCAAGGATATGACATCTCTAGTAACTGCCAAACCCGGTAATCCAGGATACTTGCTGTAATCCTGAATCCAATCCTGAAAAGGGCATATCTACGGCGCACTGACGTGTAACGACGAATCCAATATGGCGAGAGAGTGCGCGCGTAAATTGTGTGTGTGTGTGTGTACTTGGTAGCCTTTGATTGTAAATTGTCGGTGTAAGTTATCGGATGGTTGGTAGAGTTTGCCGCAATCAGCACAAAGTTACAGGAACTTGCCAGTGTCTTCGCGGGCAGTCGGGAAAGACAAGGATGCTCAAATCCCTTGGACATCCGTCGTTCAGTTTCAACTAACTCCAGATACAGATACACGTGTACGTGGATTGTTAAGACGAGTAGTGTTTCTCTGTCTTAGATTGCAGAAACAGAACGTTTGTTTCTCGAGATAATTGCGTGATCAATTAAAGAAGCTCCTACGTCAATTAAAAAGTTGAAGCAAAAGATTGAACTCGCAGTAAAAGCTCTCAAAGCTAGGATATTTAATTTTAAATATTTTAGTTTTTTTTTGTTTGCAAAGTTAAATTAAAAATCAGAGATTTTAATTTATGTAAAATCAGAGATTTTAATTTACGTACATAAACAAGAAAATAATTATTTATTTCATCGATTTATTATTTCCAATTATTGCCATTATTTTCTTTTTTCCTCGTATATTTTTTAATAGCTATCATTTTAAAACTAACTGTAAATATGATTAATAGTAATAATCAAATTACAAAAATTTGTACAACATATATTTTTATGTAATTTCCAGTAACGTCTTGTTAATTCAATAGTTCTGTATAATATACAAAAAAAACTTTTAAAAAATCATTAACAGATTTCTAGATATTAATGTGTGAAATTAATAATTATTTTTAGCTTAAACACATAAAGTATATGTGGCTTAGAGAGAGAAACTGTTGAAGTTTGCGGCGGGCTTTCTATTTGGCTTTCGAGTAGAAAGGGTTAAAAGTTGGTCCGCGAAGCGCGAGGCGAGTGTAATCCGCGAAGGATTAAAGCCAATTAAAACTTGAAACAAAATGCAAATTGGAGTAGCATATGTCTGACTCACGTCGGGCCTACGTACTTAATTTCCTCTTACGTTGTTTCGCCTGACTCGATCATCATCAGTCTTATTAGACGCGTGTTAGGTAACCGATCGTCCCGGAGAATTCCCGTAGCAAGCTATTAAACCGTGCCTCGTGGGGATTGCTGGCTCAAGCACGGAAAAGACTTTGTACAGTGGCAGAGCAAGTAACGGCATCAACACGTGCGGAAAGCGCACACATGCGGCACACGAGCTAAGATGCATCTCCATCCCCGCTCGTAGAGAGAGTTTAATTGGGAAATATCCCGGTTACGAGGCGCACTAAGCGACTCGCACCACATACATTCTTTGTCTGTCGACCGGGAATTGCCGCAATCGGTAATTTATGTCGTTACTATCTAGATGCTTTACGAATTTGCAGCGGGACAGAAGCTTTAAACACAAATACGTGAGTTAGGGAGTTAATGGAACGATTAATGGAGAATCGCGTGCAAAATAAAACAACGACTGCAATTAGAATCCGCGACTATTACAAAAATTTTCGTTATGGATAAAACTTTGCTTCATTAACAATAAAAAAGAAAAGAAAGAAGAGAAGTTTTTATCGCAGCGCGATAAAAACATTTTCAGTACTAACGAAGCCGCACCAGCAGCGGCAGCAAGGAAATTAAAGGCCGCCGCTCTATCGTCGCTGCATTCCTGCTGCGATCACTTTCGACTTTTACTCGATATAGTATCGAGCTGATAAGGAACGCTGAAAGTTCATTCGTTTATCAAGCGAACCATTTTAAAAGTATTCTTGTAATGAGGAAAGTTCCTTCACCCTATCTCGACTCCACGCGAGAATAAGCCAATCACTTCATAGCCATATTTTATATATGTTGCAGTTTCTCTCTCTCTCTCTCTCTCTCTCTCTCTCTCTCTCTCTCTCTCTCTCTTGAAAACTTATAGCTATAGCAATAATATTATTTACAGAATCCAGAAGAATTGAGAGCAATAATGCTTTCTAAAGACATTAAAAATAATTAGTATTTAGTTTACGAAGCGTAAATGATGTGAAGATTTATTACTAGATATTTCGCAGCAAATAATTACAAATGCAAATATGATAAACATTAAAGTTTGCATTATAAATATAACAATTTTATTTATTAATTGAATTTTCTACAAATAAAGGAAAAAATGTAAAATGTTGTTTTCGGAATAATGAAAAATAAATTTTTTTTTCAGGGAAAAGAAGAAAAATAAAATAAAAAGAAGATTAATTTATATATATTTTATAAATCAAAATTATTAAAAATTTGAGAGAAAAAAGACATTTTTATAAAGAATATATTTTATTATTAAATTATTAATTCTTATATTGATTAATTCGATTTTATCGTTTTAAAATATCTGAGCATAAAGTCATTTCCATTAATTGCTATGATTTATGATTATAAAAATTAGTTCCTTGCAAGAAACCTTGAAATATGTAAAGTGAGTTTTGTATATTGATTAAAATTTAAAAACAGAACATTCTCGACATTTAGTTTGAGAACGATTATAAATCGGTATGTTAATTTTGATGCATTGAAGTGTCAAGCGTGATGGTTAATTGCTGTGCACCGTTCAATCACTGTATCTGTTACTTCTAACCAAATATAGATGTTATCATTTTAGAAACAATTATAGAATCGAAGCGTTTTGCATATGGTTTTAGTAGAAACATTTCAGCATAAATAATAAAACTTTAAAATTTAAATTGGCACTTCAGATTACTCATTCCTTGAATGAACCAATGAATACGTTATATTCCATTTTCAACAAAATACTAAATTACTTTATAAAAAAATTAAAGCTATGATGATATTATATTTACGTTTTATATTAATTACATAAATAGATTCGTAATTTCATATATATTGATGAGAAAGCATTAATTTATCGCGTCATCGTTTCATGATAATATCGATTCCATCTGCGAGCGCGCGCGCTATCCAATCTATCCTATCTATTTGTGATATCAATCGTACTTCAGCGCGATACGTTTCATTTAGTTTGTGCACAAAAGGGAGCTTTTGAAACGGTACTTTCGATTCGGCACAGACGCGTTCAAACAAATTATATCACGTGCGCGAGAATCTTGTGGACGGGAACCAAATATAACCACGAAGCTTTACGGCATCGAAAGAGATGAGTTTTCTTGAAGGCTTCAGTTTCATTAATAGATCTCGATTTTGACGTCTTAAAAAAGACTCCGTAAACGAAACAACTTTACAAGAGAGAGAAAGAAAGAAAGAGATGAAGACGTGATGAAATACTTGAAGAGATACCTTCAGAAGGGAGAGAAATTTAATGTCTCGATACTGATGAAAGAATTCTTCTCTTAAATTTTTTCATTTCCGACAGAGTTGCCCGCTCTTTCAATCTCTCATTCGCTCCATCTGCATTTCCCAAAGAACTTTACTCTTCTATTCACCATCCGGATATCCTCTATTATGCCTTTGCTCATTTTATCTTACGATTCATCGTGACCGAGAACATTTTTCGAAGAGAAGGATTCTGCTTTTCGCCGGTAACCCGCGCATCTATTTTCTCCAGTGAGATGAAGTTGAAGAGGACTCGCATAGCGTATCTAAAACCTCGACTTCTTGTAAGAACTCATCGGCAGCTGCTCGATTTGGCATTTATCACGTGATTTACAGCCGCGTTCACTCGCCGTGTTTCCACAGAAGATATGAAGAATAAATTAATTTCATTATATAAAGTCGCGTAACATCGCGCGCATAAATTGTTTGGCCAAACTGCTAGTCGACGCACAAATTCAATATTGGCAAAAAGCAAAGAATTGGAGGATCGCAGTATGCATGAACCGTTCGAGCGTAAATCGCAGCTTCCGGGAATAATGATTGATTACCGCGCCAAGAGCCCACTTAAGATATCTGAACTTCGGAGCGAATCCCGTTTATGGAGCAAAGATTTGTTTTCTTTTTAATACGTACCAATACAGACGCTCTAGAAAAGAAATGTTCGCTCTCTTCGATATCTCTCTCAGGCTTCCTCTATACTTAAAGTAACGCCGGATACTCGAGAGAATAAAAGACTTACGTGGAATAAAAACGACTTTGAATATTTCCGTCGTGCAACTTTTACGCGAAACTTTTTCGGCGTGCTCCGAGCGAAGATAAATAGCGTTTTAAATTGAGGAATCCGGACGCTCGTTGATAAAACACGAAAGGAACTCTGCTGATAATTTATTTGATATTTTATAAGTAGGATTACGTGTAGGAATTTATACTAATCCAACATTTTGTTCTTTAAATGGATATCGAGGAGTGCCTTATAAAAGATTATGAAAGAAGGTTAATTTTTTATCTATTATCCAAAAGTGTTCTTAAAAATGGTATATATTCGATGAAATGATTCATTTTATATTTTCCCGACATAAAATTTTTAATGCAACATAAATGTATAATAAGGGCAAATGAATAAAACTGGAGATCTGAAAATAAATCAGATTAAAGTGGAGATAAATCGATATGTAAAATTTCAATTCGAAAGAGAGTCAACTTATTCTTCATGTATCACTACTATGTCATATAATATTATTTCAGTAAAAGATATTTTTTAGATAAATAGTTGGTTCACTCGTTCTTTCTAAATGTTTTATGACGCTTACATGGATTGCCATTGTAAATGTATGATATATTATCTTATCGCAAAAAGAATAAATTTCCGTATGGTAGCAGTTACCCAGACAAGATACATAATGCGCTTTTCCCTCCTATGCTTCGTTCCCCTTTTTACTCTACCCGCGATTTCCGAGCACTTTTTACTTGTTTTTGTCTCAGCCGCAGCAAAGAAGCCTAAAGCGGCCTTGTTTCTTGTTTCTGTATTTCTGTAGTACACAAGACGCGCATGAATTCATCTTTTATTCATAGTCGGCGACAGTACGGGGGATCCGCGCGCCGAGGTTATATGCGGTTCGTGACAAAGAATTTTGCATAAGTGGCCTTAGATTTTGCAACTTTTGTATCGTCCGGAACAAAAATTTCGCCAGCGGCCAATCATCCGATACAGCAGCGAGAAACATTAAATAAAGCTATCGATTTCTGAAATTCAAGAGGTCTCTCAAATTTTTAGTTATCATTTTTCCAGAATTTATTTTTACTAAAATACGCTATCCTATATTATATATTATGCAAATACTATTATATTATTATTATGTAAATATTATTATATTATATTATTTATTAATTTTATTTTATATATTTTTATAATTCTATTTAATTTTATTTTATTGAGATTAAATATTATTACTTTACGATCAATTATTGAATTTTGGCATTAGATTGATTAAAATTATATTAAAACAGTGCATGACAAACTGTCATGTCATAAACGAGCATAAAATTGTGCTCATGTACCGGCGACAATAATTAGCCGGCAACGGAAGGAATTTTTTTCCTTCTTCGATACTCCTCTGATAGAGGTCAAAGCTATATCTCTGGCTAGATGTAGCCAGAATGAATGGCCAGGATCAACAAAAGGTAGGTCAAACTGGTCCAACGAAAGCAACCTACGATGCATTCTATTAGGGCACGCGAGTAGGGCGCGCGAGTAGGGCACACACCTATTATAAAATACATATAATTATTATAAAATTAGTTATATATAATATAATAATATGTATAACTCAAATTACCTGTTTTTTCAAAATCAATTAAATCAAATTATACACATACTTAATACTTGAATTGTCAAATACGCAGCCATGACAGGTTTTTATTGATATAAAATAATGTACAGCGTAATGTTGAGATAATTAATCCACATCGAAGAAAAGGAGCAACAATACTTGCGTGTATAGATTTAACATTTTTTTTAAGAGTGAATTAAAATTAAAGTTGCTTTTATACGTATATATAAATACGTATAAAAAAGACTAAAGTATGTATAAAACGTATATATAAAATTAAAGTTGCTTTTATACTTATATATATATTTGCTTTCAATTTTCTTATCTTTATTGATATATTCTTGATTTACTTTTCATTATACGTTCATATTTATTTTTGAATAAGTTTATAATATTAATATTTTTATTGTCAAATAGATCAATATTTTCTTATAATAATGAATTAATATATATGATAATATAAATTAATCCTAAGAAAAATTTATGCATATCAAAAATTATATGCATTTAATTCATAGTTAATAATAATGAGCAATGAAACAAATATCTTTTAAAATGTTGATTTATAACACCGATATTTTAATTGAAGTAGATTTCAATTGCGCAAGGCACAACTTACTTGTAACCGAGAGAACAAGAGAAAAAGAAATTGATTCTACTGAAAGCAGTAATCATATTAAAATGAAAGTCCTATGAAGATAATGAAAGCGATGAAAATGCGAATCGCTTCGCTGCCATTATATCTGTAGGGACTCTGCTCAATGAAAAGTGTGAGTAGAGACGTGAAATACTCCCGTCGTAAGTAAATTACAACCCCAAACTCCCTGCTCACTCTGTGTGCCCAGTGGAGCTGTAAAATCCAGAAATCAAACGAAGAGAAATAAACTTGCCGTGAAGTTCGCATAAACATGCCGTTTTCCCGAGAACGTTTCGCGTCCGTTTATCGCGGCGGGTTTTACCGTCGGTGTGTATCGATTTGTTTTTGACGATTATTGAAACGCAATTTCGATTTATATCAAAGCGGCCATCTGTTCTTTTACCCAACAATCCCACTTTAGAAGCGTAATTTATTAAAAACTGGAGAAAAACATTGCGCTCGAGAGAGAATTCAGGGGATTATATGTTTATAAATGTGGAAACCCCAAGGGAATTATAATGCGGAGAAAGAATTTTATTTTACAAAAATATTTCTTTTTAATGAAAAATGCATATTTGCAAGAAGATTTAATCCGAACACATCAAGGAAGCTACAATTTTAGACAAGATAGTAGTAGCGTATAATTTTTTTCTGATATACTTTTTGTAGTAGCCAGATATGACAGCTGAAGTATCGCGTTTTCAAACGACACCAAGGCAGCTCCGTGTCGGAAAACGCGCATTTAAAGTCGGCTTACGTCTCATTCACGTCGGCATGGGAAACCCGTAGGTCGGAATTTTATGGAAACGCGCATTGCCTGTCGCCCGGAGAGAATCCGTCTGTCGACTCTCTCGGAATTCCATTCCGATTTCTCAAGTATATCACGGTATCGAGAGAGAATGTTTTCACCATTTCCCGATAGCGTTTATACGGATTGCTCTTTCGTTTCTGTCTCCTTTTTTTTAGAGAAAAAAAAAAGAAGTACAGTTACGGCATCTGGCGCGGCCGCGTCCGTCGATTTAACGCTGAAACTCGCTAAAATATTCTAAAATATTCCCCGAGCGGGAACTTCGACATTTTCGCGGAAAGGAGGATGTAATGAGCTGGGCATCTGGTCTCGATGTTACGAAGAATTCGCGTACATTCGCGCAGGAAAATATATATATATATATATATTCGGAATACGAATCGATTGGCGTGCGTTGCAGGGATATATAATTTTGAACTTTTCTAACGAAGAAAATCAAGTTAGCATAAAGATGCAAGATGCGAGAGAGCGCGTCATAATTTTGCCAGAGAAGAATTCCAACTTGCAACGTAGTACATTGGATCTATTCGCAATCAGCATTTTATGCCCGGCACTAAAAAGCGATAGGAACGATACGGAAATAACTCGGAACAAAACTCGAATATAGACGCGTTCGTTGTTTACGCAGATTGTCGGTTGATTTCGCGCGTTGCGAGCGGAAGGGGTTGAACGCTAAATAAGACAAAGAGCATGCGCCATCGCGGAGCGTGCGCAGGCCGTAAACTGGGGCAATTTGCTGGACCGACGGCTATAGTATTAAAGTACGTATAGCGAGGGCCGCAGAAAAAGCAAACAGCCTGCGATTCCCGTGTGCAAAAATATTATATCGACCTATCATTCGTACCTCCAGTGTGTGCGGCGCATCGCGTTCGATTTCCGCTTTCAATATCGCGCGCAAAGGTATTTGAAACGAATATATTTGCACAATTACGCGGGATCTCTATATCTTCGTAAGAGACGAAACATCTGTTTTCGATTTCAATCGCAAACTCGACATATCGAAAACACTGACTTTACAAACAGTTATTAAAACTGGATTTAATTGCGAGATGAACTGATCGCTTATTGATCTTGCGCATATTTCTTCCTTTTTTCACCTTTTCATTTCACGGAAATTCTATTTATGTCATACTTTGCGAATTTCGTTTGACATTTCTGTCCAATATACTTCTGTTTTATTTAAAAAAATAAATAATTTATTAAGCTTCTTATAAATATATTTTAAAAGTAAATGTATTTTTAATCTAATAAAATGGAAATAAATAATATAATTTACAATACAAAATTAGATTTGGTTTGAATATACTTTTCGATATTTTTTCATCTTTTATTGCCGTAATATGTAACAAGAAAATGACATTTGATATTTTCACAAAAGAATTAATTTTTTCCACTAAAATTAAAACTTGTCATTTAATTTTATATTTTAGTTTCTTAATAAGAGTAATTCGTTTCTCTCTTTTTGAAAGAGAAAAGAAGCTCGTATCATTCTTCATTGAATAGAACTGTAGGAGTACAGAAATATATCATCATCATACGACGTTGGAATTAGTCACGCATGTCTTAGCGTGTTGTTATTTATTTTTTATGAAGCACAAGTGATAAAACACGTCTGAAAATATTATCAGCGCATGCGATGTCGAAATAACTTATATTACAAAGAAGATTTATATCCCAAAACTTTAAAGATGACGTAAAGCTAAAAGATATTTCTTTCGAAAAATATTCCTTGATATTTCAAATCTGATCCGCGCTTGTCATTCAACGTTTTCCATTTGAATGGCCGTTTCATCACTGCGACATGAAAACCAACCATATTAGAAACAGCGCACATATTCCTTTCTTTAAGGATCACTCGCGCATGGCATGTGCATGATAGGAAGCGGAAATTAAATGAAAATCGTTCGAACCAGTCTGTATAACGGAAATGAAAATCTGAAAAATCTGGTGTGAATGGAAAAAAGACGAACGGCATTGAAATGAACACAGGGAAATGGCACGGGAAGAATCAAGTGGAACTAAAAGCGAGAAATGCTATTAATATTTCAATACATGGGTGTGCCCAGAGAAATAGTTTTCCAGTCTAAAATTATTCACTTTTACATTTTAATTGATTACGAAGCATTCAGATTTCATGAATAATGCCGTTCTTCGCATTCATACAACACAGACAGAACAAAAATTTTATTCTTTTGTTATAATATATTATAGCATATATGTGTGATATTGATAATTACGTTTGTAAATCATATTCGTTATTCATATTGTCTCTCTTAAACCGTACGGTAATAACATACAATGCAAATTATTTTCAATTTTTATAATATTAATATATTAGCAATACGCATATTTAAATAAGAGGAATAGAAAGCAAGTACTAAAATTGCTTTCATTACAATTATTTTTTATTACCATAAAGAAATAAATTTTATACGCATCATAATTTTTAATAAAAAAAAAAAAAATTAGCACAAAAAATGTGACATTCAAAGAATTCAAAATATAAGCACTACAATAATGTATAAGTATATGAGATACTTACGGTTCCAGCACCAGGATCGGTAATTCTGCACGGTAAAACTGCCGTGCTACCACTTTGAGCGAGCACCTCTCCAATTGGGCCTTCAAGATCTTCATTTTTACCCTCCGGAACATTCAATGAGGCGATTGCATTATTGGCACTTGAGTTCTGCTGATGCTTGGCCTGACTTACTGAGAACATAAATTACAATAATACTAAGGATAGAAATCATTTTATTCGATTTAAAACGAAGTCTGTGTACGACGCGTCGTGTCAACAAATTAATATCAATAACAATTTTTCCCGCAGCGCCGTAAATAAAAAAAAAAGATTCCTTAGAACTATCATTAATTAGAAAATTTTTAAAATTAATTGTTGATTATAAATTCAAAAAATTGTATAAATAATTATAAAATGTTTTAAAGAAATATAATGTTTAAAATAACATCACATATTTTCAATATATGTATCCGTTATATGTTTGTTCCTCTATAAATATGCCATGTATTTTGTTATATATAAAATATATATAATTATGATTTCATGGAAATATTTTTCTGCACAAAATATTATTGAAAAAGAATAATGTGCATTTTGCAAATAACACACGTTGCACAAAAACTCTTTATTTAATCCATTTTCTGTACTCGTAATATTTAGATTTTGATACAAATTTTGAAATGTGGAATAAAATTAATTCTCTAAAAAGATTTAAATAAATAAAAATTGCATTAAAAACGCTATAGAAAGATGTAGGGCTTCACATATTTTGCCACAACCTAGAAAATTCCGTACCGTATTTATCATAAATGTCTCTGCAAAAGTTGTCGGTGGTTCTAAAGCCAGCTATAATCAAAGATTTAGGGCGATTTCTCTATGGCTACTTGGTGGACGGAGGGCGCGGCGAAGAACGACGAAGCATCGTCCTCCCGGTCCGAGATTAATGCAGCCGCTATCGCGACGATAACGTATAACCCGAGCGTCGCTCGAGAGTAGCTTAAGTGAATAACTTAGTCACGGCAATTACGACGGTTCGGCCGGGCGTTTACCGGCGCCCGTGGTGCGCCAAACCTGGCGAATTCCGGCAAATATTCAGCCGGAAATTCTCCCTCTTGTGCCCTCTCGCCTCTCATTTGCCCTTACTCGAAAACTCTAATCATTCGCTCGTCCCTGCGCGCATCGCCGAACTTTTGTTGGAAAAAATTTCTCTCACAAGCATTTCATTTCGATTTTTATTCCAATTGAAAGGCCGAGTTTAAAAATGTCTGGTGAATTACGTAATAGATGTGTGTATGCGTTATTAAGGGTTCGCTTTTAAAACGCAGCAAATATGTTTACGGTAATATTCACTGCTTATGTTAAGTTCTTTTTACACAAGTAAGCAATTTTTTCAAATTTTATTTTAAACTTTGCTAGATTGGAAAAATTCAAGAATAATGAATAATTATTAATACATACATTTATAATCGTATTCATATTTTGAATCTTGAAAGAGCTAGAATCGTATTCAATTTTTAATAATGTCTGAATAATATCTTATTTCTTTGCGTTTATCGGCGTTTTTACGATATAAAAGAAAATTTATGATTTCTGTGACCTCATTCCGTGCACTAATTAATTATAATGCAAATCAATGTGTTAAAAATTATAGATTTTTATGTCTCTGATATGGATGATATGTATCTGATGAATAATATGTATATATTATATAAATACAACACAAGATATTTCTATGTTCTATGTTTTTTTTTCTGCTTTTTTTATAGCATAAAATTTATAAATATAAAAGTTGAAAATTAATAATGCATTGAAAATTGCTATAAAAATATACAAAAAAATTTTGTTCGGGTGAAATATTAGTGAACTTTTACGTTCGTGTATCGATTCTTTCGTTTAATTAAAATATGTATGATTTATTCAACATTCAGTGAAAATCCGGTTTTGTTATTTTGATGAGATATCCTTTTCCATGAAATATCTAGAATTATCCACATATACAAGCACGAAAGTATTCCATTGCAATGTGATACAAATCTCTGAATATAAGCTTTGAATATTTGAAATGACTACGGTGTGTGCGAGAGGTACGCTTTCGAACGACGGAATATCGCAATAAGAAATGCTTATGATTTATTATATGCATATATAAATGCGTTAAATCTGACACGCTTGTCTACAAGTTAAGCAAGGACAAAGTAAAATCATCCGAACTGACGCAATTTTCTAAATTGAATTTACCAGTGATTAGCTACTCGCACGTAGCGGAAGATTAATCTGGCACAATTTCAGAAAGTTTGCCGAATTGAGAAATCGTAAAACGGCCTGGTAATAGGGACCGGTGTGCATTTAATTAAACTTTCAATTAGATCTAAAGCTTCGGAGGTGTTACGGCGACGACCTAAATTTTCAGTACCGCATCGCATCGTTCGGGAACAAGACATACGAATTCGTCCGTTTGTAATATTAACGTCGATGACTTTCTTTGTCGACGTCTCTCGAAAATCGTCGTGGTAGATAGATAAGAAGACTCGACAATCCGATGGGTAATCGACTTGATTTCAACTCGCCCGTCGAGAAGTTCGACGCTAACGAGGCGAGAGCATCACCGCGCTTTTTCAGCAACGTGATAACCGGAAATTACATGTCAGCCATCGAATTAAGTGTTTTCCATGCCGGCACGAAAATAACTCGCGCAAGTGCGGAAGAACATGGCGTGCCGCGAGAAGTAAGCTCGAGGGAAACGCCTGTGTTTCTTCAGGCGGAGGCATCATTATCGTTGCAAATTGTATGCCATCGTGAAGCGAATGCCGACGAGAAGCTTGGCGCGGCGTAGGAAAATTAGAGACAAAATTATTTAGACTAAGAGAGTCGCTACTTAACCACGTGATTTGCGAGATGAGAACGCACAAGGTGGAGAAATGAGCGTGCCGTTTCCTGCCACAATTTCTAGCTCTAATTCTGTAAAGCTTCTAAAATACCGCCAAAGGGACGAATTTTAGCAAAATTGGAAACAGTTAACAAATTTTGAGTGAAAAAGCGGTATTAATTATACTAAATAATTATGAATATACAATTTAAAATGTAAAATGACGAATAAAATTTTAAAGACCAAAATTTTATTCTCTATAGATAATTAAAAATATTTTTTTCTTGTAAAACGTTTTCTTAAGAAACTTTTATTAAAAATACAAAAAAAAATAAAAATGTTTTTAAATTTTATTTGGCTAATTAATAATAGAAAACAAAAAATGTGCGATATATAAACAATGTGTATAAATATTATAATAAAATTGTATTTAAAATCCAAACTCACCTGTAAAGTACAAGTGTATCTCGAATAGAATGCCCACCACAATCCACAGTATCCTCATGATGAATAGTACTCGAGCCCTTTTTTTAGATATACATCTCTTCTAAAATATCTGAAATATAAAAAAATATAAAAGTTCTTTACGGTCATAATTAATTATTTTGACATATAATTTTTTATTTTGACACTTAATTTTTTTGCATGTTGTCACTAGATACAACTTTAAATAAAAACTCCATTTTCTTTTTCTTTTGTCTCTTTCGTTTTTTACTTCTCTCTTTCTCTTTATTTTAATATAAAATATTACATCTTTTTTTTTCTTATTTGTTATAAATTCTTTTATCTTTCTTGACACACACTTTTTTTTCTTGGCACTTTACCTACAATCCGCGAGGCCATATGCGTTCGAGAAAGAAATTAAGGCCAAAGCGGAGAGCGAGAATAGCTGTAGCGTGTTCCAAAACTACGCGCAAGGTGCCCCTAACGTGGTATTAACTAGTTTTGTCGAATAAAAAGTGCTAGGTTTTTTGCGAGATACGTGCAAGTTTTTCTTAACATTCCTTGGCACACTGATGTAGCACACCCTGTGTTTTTATTAAATTATATGTATATCGATATTATATATATATATATATCGATCTTATTGTTAAAGAAAAAAAGATTTCTTAGCTATCAAGAATTTAAAAAATTAAAAATTAAAAGTTCTAAAAATCCTTTAAAATCTTTGAAAATTTTTAAAAATCCATGGATGATACATATAAAAGTAGTATAATAGTAAAATATAAAAGTACAATATAAAAGTAAAATAATATGGATAGAAACATAGCCTTATTAAAAAGTAAGTTAATAGCTTTTGTAAGATACATAACTAAAAAGTGCTTCTTCATTAAAAAAAAAAAATACCAAAGTATGTGTAATAAATGAACTGTGAAATGCCGTTAGATCCAAATATGCAAGGATTAAAACAAACCAAATAAAAATAAAGAAAAGTTAATGAAAGGAGTTTGCACGATTGAAAGTATATGTAGTGGAAAAAACTAAAAGCATTGAGAAAACATTGAGCGTTGCCACTGGGAATCAATGGCAAAACGGATATAAAACGGAAAGACTCTCCAAGATGGAAATTTGCGATCACGCGGGAGATATACCGATGAGCTTTGCCGGTGAAAGTATTCAATGAATTCCCAAGACGAAACAATAGTCGGACGAGCGTGATAGTATTTCGTCGAGATATCGTTGGATCCTGTCAATCAATATTTAGTCAGAATATTATTCATATGGCGATTAGCGCCGCGATCCCTTGAGATAGCCGAAGTAAAACCGTTTCAAAGTGGTTTCCGTATATTCGCATAATTGCCGTTATACATAAGCGCGAAAAAACACAAGATTATTTGTTGAAAAAATAAATATGATATCGGTTGCATATCTCAAATACAGAAATTAAAAATTGTCATCTAAATTTTTAACTGCTAAGCATTCTGAATATTGCTAACGCTTGTTAAAAAAAAATACTTTTGTATCAAGCCTCCTTTGTTTTTTTCTCTTTCTATAAGAGATACTTTGATAGAACATAAATAGAGCATAAGGTCTTAAAAAAGAAATTTGAAAAATCAATCAATGTTCTATTAAATGAAAACTTCTATTAAATCAAAATGGAACAGTACTTAAAAGAATAATTATCTCACAGTATAAAAAGCAAGATAATGTTTTAAAAAGTCCAAAGAAAAATAATCAGAGCAAGATCTCTAAATATAAGATAATTTTGAAATACTTAAAAGTAGATAAAACTTCTCTTGAGAAAACTTGCAATCAGGTAAGCAAATTAATTCTTGCCAATCTAAAAGCATTCCAAAATTGCACACAATATCAAATGATAATAATACAAATTAGTAATGTAAATATCTACAATATTATATCTCGGCCGAGGCATTCTATTATTATATAATATAAAATACTTCTCTCTCATTCCAAGCAATGGGAGAGTTTTGGTAATTTTAGGCACGATATGCAATACTAAATCTATATCGGATTTGTAGCAAGAATGAAACTCACAAGTTCTCTAATTCACGAGCGGTATTCGATATTCGCGTTTTTCTTCCACCACTACAGACCCACGGTACGTTACGCTTCTCGCAGATTGTGATTCGACCATTCGTAAACCAGCCACGAACGCCATATGTTCCCAGTTGGTATATATATGTTAGAATTTTCAAAGCAAGCTCTCGCGCAACGTTTTTCTCGATTGACGAGCAAAAAATATATTTTTTTCCATTTGGCCGAATTTTCTGTAAAATGTGTGTTATTTTTAAAACCAACTTTAGATGACGATTATGTGTTGCTTTTCGATTTAATTTATAAATAATAATAACAATAATTTAATAATATTAATAAAAAAATAATCTTCTATTACGTTTCTTAATAAATATTGTATTTTAAACATACTTTTGTTACAAATAAGATATATATATATATATATATATATATATACATAAAAACTACATTAATTACTTCTCTCTTTTGTGTAAAAATAAATATTCTTACATACATAGTTATTTAGCACAGAACTCGAGGAAAATATTTGCGAAACATGAAGACGAATGTTTTTCCTCATCTCATGCATAAAATTGACATTTAATTTCAATGTTGAGAGAGATCATGTTTTACTGTCGCATGCGTGTTTCGCTTACGTCACGCTACTTGCAGACAAATAGCCGTGTTATTTCCTGTCATAGTAGGAAGTTCATTATGCAGACAGGTTAATGAGCACGAGTGTATTTGTCCCCCCAAAGCTATAATCGATAAAGGATTTATGGAACGCGCGACATTCACCTCCTTCTCTCTCACATACCAAAGGACAGAATTGCGCGAAGCAGTCACGCGAGTTCGCAGTGAATCCGGAAATCTTATAAATTTCCTCTGCTCTAAAACAATCTTCCGTCCCCCCAAAATAAGCGAGTTTTCGTTCTCGTTCTTGGCATTTAAATATTTAACAGGAGGTTCGAAAGCACAATCGCATACCTCAGATGAGTTGGTATCACGCTTAGCGTATACCGTGCGTGATTATTCGAATTGTCCGACGAGTATTTATATGTAACGCCACGTCAATCTCGCAATGATTCGTCAACAAACATTGCGATAAATATTGGTTTGGTGCGTACACGATTCGTGCCCGAGCATATTTGGGGAGAATATCCATTGCTGAAATTGTACTTGAAGTTATAGATTTTAGACCGCGGACCATGTTCCCATATCAATTCCTATTAAAAGTCAGATGCGACTAATCGAGACATATACGAAGCTAGATATTACTTCTGGCCATAAATTTTCATGTCAGTTACATTCGACTCATTCAATGTAGTCATCTATATGAATGTAAAGCCGTTGAATGCATTGCTCCCTTTATTGCATTTTTAAGTATATTAATATCACCAAAGTACTTAAAAAATTTTAGTAAAATCAGAATTTATAATCTTTAGTCAATTGTTTGTGTGCACGACATCGATTTCTTTTAAATTTATCCATAAACAACAAAATACAATAAAAATAGAGATACCACTTTTTGATTGGCATTCTAAAGTTTCTAAACTTAATATCGGCTAAAGTATTTAATAGAAGATAGTAAAATTCTATCCGATGAAAGTGCGTGTTTATAACATGAAAATAATATACGTGAAACAATAATACTTTTATTATAAATTTTATCTCTATCGAGATTGGGAGTTTATATGCAACAAAATGCAATAAATTTATGAAACGACCAGATTATTCTTGTATTGTCAAGGTAATAGTTTCATTGGAGAGATACGCAAAAACGACAATGGGGAAGCAAGTAAGATTGTGCGATGCAAAGAAATGAATACAACGGAACAATAAAAAGAAAGCTACATGCAAATCGAGAGAATCGGCGTACATAGAGTTTCAATGGCAGATTTTACTAGGCGCTCGAATAGAATTCAAATCAGAACGTCAACGTGTCGCTGATTGAGGTTTTTTTAAATAGAAATTTCATCTGGCAAAAGCTAAACCGATATTTTAGATATTGCGAAAAAAGCGTAAAACGCTTCCTTTTATTCACATTTCTCGCATTTGATCGAGGCGATTGAATCAAGCGCCGTTTTAAATAGCATAATTGGAGGCTTTAAGAACAACCGTTTGATACAACCGTACTTGATACCTTTGGCATTTTCTCTCGTATGTCGAGAGAACATGTGATTAAACGTATTCTCTTTATTTTTAAGTGTCTGGGAAATTGGAAAATAGATCGGATGAAATGTTACCTACGTTCTACGGGATATGGTGCTCCAATTCTCGCGGGGAATTGGTAGATTGTGGATAATCAACTTCAACCGTCCCTATTCGAGAGCTATTGAACCGCGACATATTTCAAATAATATGTCATTATATATCTTTCGGAAAATGAGGATAATGATAATTGAATATGTTTATCATCACCACTGACATTAAACGATAAATCAACAGAGGACTATTTACGTCACACATTTCATAATATTTAGCTAACATACATATAATTTATTGGACGCACATTACGATTCTCATGCAATGAAGAGATAAAATAATTTTCAAGCTTCGCTTCAATCACTTTTCAGACTTCGATTTAAACATCGAAATTTTTCTTCAATACTTCGATTTCTTTCTTTATTCAACGGTTAGCGAATATTACTATCGACAGTTGGAAATATTGCCATTAAAAAGTTTTATTGCAGTTTTATTATATAAGTTTTATTTCTAGTACTATCGCATATTCTTTTGTGCGATCTATAATAAAGACTAACGGTCATTTCATTCCAAATCGCGACATTGTTGTAACTACGTTAATTACCTTTTCGCTCGCGCTTACATTTTATCTCAATATATCTAGAAATTATCGCGTAAATCTCAAAATTATCTTTTCACGGCCACTTTTTTACGTCGTAATATAGCAGCACGTAACTTGTACGATCTAAATTAAAATAGACCGAGGCTACGGCAATTGGCTTGTCTATATTTTTTGATATTTTTTCATGTTTTATAAGAGACAATTTATTTTATGATTATTAAAAAAATCATTATTTTGCTTTCATCTAACAATTCTTTCGTTAGAAAATACAAAATGGCATTACTATTATCAGAAAATAATTTTTAGCTTTTTAGAGCAAAAATTAATGCACCGTAATTTTAATTCCCATTATTTTTGGCATGTTCGTGAGGAATATTTATGGAGTTTCATACAATTTAACAACTGGCGTATATTTTCCCATTGAAATTTTCAACAGCATTTGAAATAATGCGTGTGAGATCAAGGCAAATCGAACAAGTTAATCACAGC
Source organism: Cataglyphis hispanica (assembly GCF_021464435.1). Taxonomy (NCBI): domain Eukaryota; kingdom Metazoa; phylum Arthropoda; class Insecta; order Hymenoptera; family Formicidae; genus Cataglyphis; species Cataglyphis hispanica. The sequence continues at coordinate 2,604,838 of NC_065965.1, read as the reverse complement.
AGTTAATCGCGCAGTTTTTCTCCGATAATTCTTCTTTATAAAAGATTCTCTATAAATATCGCGTTAAAAGAAGCAAGATGAAATAAGGAGAGCAGCACGCAAGATGTTACACGACGCTGCGCGGATTCAGAAGGAGCGTATTTACATGTGTAAAATATGCGAAAAAAAAATGCAAGGATGCGAGAGCGAAGTAAGCTGATTTCGGTTTAAACAACTGCGTTCTTTTTTCCGTCGTGCGCCCTCAGCGACTCTCACGCCCACGGATTAACCCCTCGTTCCTCTCGCTCCTTGAATAATTTAAGCAAGGTCTGGAACTCTACCAGCTATGGAACGAAAAATCTCGCTAAAGTGACGTATATTTTAAGAACGTAAATCGAGAAAGAAACAATCACCGCGACGAAACGGTAAATGCGAAAGTACCATAAATATTTGATGACTAGCCGTGAAAATAAAAATACGTACAATAGAATGCTCTTTTATTATTTCGCTTTCTTTCTATAATAGCAATGTACGATCGATGATTGTATAACTTTGTTCACTTTTTTAAATTTATTTTTTTGATTAAAAATAAATAGTTACATATATTTTTATATATTTTTTATTATTTAAAAAATCACACACACACTCACATACAAAGAAATGATTGCAAAATGATTGATTTTGACGCAATTTGTCTTTGTTTTATATGGAAATAATATTTTTATAACCTTCCTCTCTTTCTCTGATTGTTTCAATTTGATAAAAATAAAAATTTAATTAATTGTGATGTAAAAAATTGATAATTGTGTGTATATCTGATCAATTTAATTATTGTAAAAAATTCTCAATTGAGGAAAGAGAAATATTCTACATATATAAATTTGATGGTATATGTATAGCGCCATTTATGTATTTCAGCTATTTTATTATGTTAGTATAATTAGAGATTAATTATTATTTAATTAAAATTAAAAATAGATCGTATATATAATAAATATGTCAATGTATTTTTGTTAACAAATTAGTTTCTTTTATATCCAATGACAAATTGTTCGATGTAATAATAAAGAATAAAATTAGTCAGATGCGTGAGACGTACAAATTGATTATGTTGCGACGACAGGTATTATGATCCACATCTTTCATGCATATTTTATCTTGTTTTTTGACGATACTTTTACGGTATTGTAATGTAATATTGTTATCCATAAATCACATTCTGACATTTATATCGTTGCCACAACAGCATGGTATACTGTCATTAGTTTACAATATAATGAATCTACTTGACAAAGTATAAATCGCTTTTTTCATTTTCCTTTCGGTTCCATAAAAGACAATTATCGAGTGACGCTTAACAATGCGTACAATGCTTATATAATCCTAGGAAATACTTTACACAATTAAAAAAGCAGAGTGATATCTTGAAAAAAGTATATTACGTAAAACTCGTGGATTATATGCAAATGACATTCGTTCGATTAATCATGTCCTTATCTTCGTTCTTCGACAAGAATAATGACAAGCTAGCAGTATTATCAATAAATTTCAAAACACAATATATATTTTATAGATACTGTTGTTTAAGCGCAATAATATAGTAATATTTATTCCATCATGTTACTTGATGATATGAAAAGAAAAAGCAGGAAGCCACAAAATAAGACTTATGCAAGTTCATGATTCGTGTAGCAACGTTCTATAATGCTCTTTAGAAAGTAACATTATACGCACGCTCGTCAACGTTGCTACGACGTTTTTTTTTTACGGTCGTAAGAAGTGTCGATCGATCTTCCAATTAATCTGTTGAAGCCTTTGAAACGACCGTCATCAGTTAGGCGGGATTACCTTAATCTCTCTCGTCCCCCGATTCCCCGCGGAAATCCGCATGGTTCTTGTGCGGTTTCCGCGCATTGACATCATGTTTGCGCTGCTACTACGAATGACGGTTCTATTATCCCGACTGCGCTAGATATTTCTTGATAAGCATCCTTAAATAATCCTAGTCAATCTACTCGACATTATAGAAAACGCTACGTTATCGCGAAGATTATCAGTCGAAGCAGACAAGAGAACATTAATTTTATTTAAGCCAATATAGCTGTGATGTTGGTTTCTTTTATGCGATATTTGTGAAATACGTGTAAAAAGAGTTATGTATTTTTGCGAGATCTTATACACAGAAAATTAAAAATAAATAAATAACTATTTTTTATACGTTGTGCTTTTAAAAAAAAAAAAATAGCAAGCCTTCAGTTTATGAAACAGTTCCATCCAAAGAATAGAAAGAGAAAAAAAATGAATATTGCAAAAAGTTAATTAAACAGAATTTTTAATTAACTTTGCATTTTTCCTTATTTTAATCCTGTGTATTGTTTGTGTCTCTTGGCTTATTTAATATCATTATGTGTTTCATTGAAATCTTGCAGCTATGTGTATATATGAGAGATTAAGATTAAAGTCTAAATATAATATGTTGTTGCGGAAGTACAAATCGAGTATTAGCTGCAAATTCACATATAACGCATATTATACGAGACAATATTATAAGTCCCATTTTTCCGTAATGTATCCCCAATAGTCCTATAACCATAGAGCGCGAATGATTTACAGACCTGCATATAAATGCATCATGAATAATAAATTTCACTGTTAATAAGCGTACGCATTACCGATACTTCATTAACATATTACATATAACAGCGAACAAGCTAATAATATTCAAGAGAATAGCTTTAACATATGTACGCGAATTATTATCAAATTTTTATATTAAAAAATTGCAAACTTTTAATTTATATTTTGGCTCAGTTTGATTGTAAATATAATAAAAGCTGTTTAATTAAAATCACTAATAAATTAAATATGATAAAAAAATAGAAATAAAATTTAAATTTGTTTGACTTTGCATTTATTTAATAGAAATAATATTAACATACAGTGTGTATGCTTGTAACTGCTTTAATAAATGACATTGCAAAATATCACATACGTACTATTATTTTTCTTAAAGTTTCGATGTATATTGATTTAACAACTTCCGCAAATTACTATTTTCCATTAGTTTCTTTGAAACAAGTCGATATTTATTTTCTGCAAGAAGCCGATAAATTTACTTGGATAAATTTCCCCGAAGACATAATCTAGAAATTAATAAATTACAAGAACATACAACCTAGGCCAGGAAACGTAATATAATTAAGATGTTCATATGCAAAAATAAATTAAAAATATAAATAAGACGTAATATTTTTTGTACGATTCGTTTTCGAAAAAATTAATTTTTTAATTTGAAAAAGTGATATACTATATTTAGGCTTTTTTAAGTTTAAATAATCTTTAATAATTTTGTATTGCACGGGAAGTAGAGTTTAATCAAGTTTTAAAAAACTTAATAAATATGTTATTAATTTTTCAAATCTTAAAATAAATTTTCTCAAAAATATAATACTATGTATAAAAAATTTTATTCTGTTTTTTTAGTTTATTTTTGTACAAGAATCCACTTTTTTTTTATTATATTACGTTTTTCTACTTATTTTGCATATGACATCTTTACTGAATTAATTAAAATAAGAATCTCTTTATCGCGCATTTATCTAAGATGTTTGACGATAATTCGCGCGACAATCTTTGGTCTTAATCGACAATCTTTTTAATTAACAGAACAAAATTATTTGCAAAATTTTGAAGGAAAATTTAATCTAAAATTTTTCATTAGATTACCAGCATACATTCTGTACTTGTCTGTGTAATCCACCAGTTTGCATGTTAGATATATAAAATTCAGAGAATAACGTGTCGGTATGCATACCCCAGCATAATCTAGGTATCATCCAAAATTACGTGTGTCGCGGCAAATACAGACGAAGCCGCGCGCAATTGTCAGCTCTCTTATAATTATCATTTATTAAGATTGTGATGCGCTTCGCGCAATGCTCGGATATTATCTTGCGGTGCACAATATCCTAAATTTCTTGCGTATGTGCTAGGTACATAGTGCAAAATTTGCTTGCACTAATTACATCTTATTTCGGTCTGATCATCTTGATGGCGCATCTTGAATCTACTTTTATTTAAGCAATCGTATTCATCTTTAATCATTTGTTTAAATTCATCGAATGTGTAATATTTGAAAGTGTAATTTTAAAGTAAAAAGAGATTTGTTAATATTATATAAATATAAAATAGATAAAAATAAAACAAATTAATAATAAAAAAAATTTATTACTGTTATTTTTTTTTTTTTTTAAATTAGAAATTGAATATTGATATGTAATTAGCAATCATATTTGAATAAATTAAATCTCAATAAATAAAAATTAAGTCTTAATAAATGAGTAGATAAAAGTACATCTGCATATTGACAAATAACTATTGAAGAAAAAAGATTTTATCTTTACATCGCTTATAAAAGGCAAGCAATTCACGCCAGCTAGTCACGTAAAACACAATTTCGTTGCGGATATTACAAGTTTATGCTCAGGACAGTCGTTATACGGCGAACCCACGTAAAATGCTTTTTTTTCTTTTTTTTTCTCTTTCGCCGAGTACGCTAAACAATAATTAGGAGATGCTACTGTGAAGCTTTTTTTCCATCCTAAGCGGCAATTTCCTGTCGGCAACGTTCTTGAAACTAAAAAAAACGCGCGTAAAATTGTTTCTTGTAAATTGAGTTCTCGTCTCTCTCTCGCTAACATTATCATGCCGTGCGTTTCGCCGAGCGAGTTTTTACAGAAAAGCGGATATGAAATTGGTAAACGGCCGCGGCTAGAGGAAAACAGGCCAGAGTACGTCATGCGATCCGCAGATGCCGTAAACGAGATACAACTTCACCGACAACTGATGAAGTTGTCGGATGACCTCGCGTGCGCCAAGTGGCTGACTGGAAAAGGGAGGAAATACTGGGTCTAAAACGCGCGCGCGCGCAAGGAGAGGGGAAGGGAGAAGGGAGAGATGTACTTTAATAGATTAGGGAAGCCAGATGGATGCGCGTTTCCCTATATTCCGCGATTAGACCCGATAAGATGGGAAAGATGGAAACACGGGGATCGGGGCAAGAGACGCGTAATAAGATGAAGGGAAAGATATATCGTAAGATTTATGACGGTATATATAGCTGATAATCGTTTGTTTACGACCTTTCTTTTTTGTCGTTCGAATATACAATGTGCATCCGCGCATGCAATTTTCGCCGAGAATTATCGTATCTGGCCGCGTGTATCAGCGCAGTGCGATGACGTGTGCGGATTTAATCCGTGCTCCGAGAGTCGAGCACGAAAATCGGAGCGAAAAGGCCGAGAGCTTCCTCAGAAAGTTCTTAATGCGAAAGAATCACGCTGGTTTCCATCGCGCGAAAGAGAGGCGGAAAAAATTATACAAACGACTTTATTTCTACGATTAGATAATTAATTTCTATTCAAACGGAATTTATTATGTATACTCGAGAAATTTTTATAATAAAAGTTACGAAGTTTTGCGACAATACGTATCTTGGTGATGTGATTTCCATTTCGAAATAATATTGAAATATGACTTATTACTAAAATCCTTCTCTTTTGTTAAACATTTGTTATACATGCAAAAAAAATTTTTTAAGCAAAATGGTATATATATATATATATACCAATATAAGTACGGCATGAAAAAGATGATAAACTGAAATTGATCTACATATTACAGCAAAATGAAAACCAATAAGGAAACAACAACAAACTATCGCGGATGTAAAGGGGACGCAGTTGCGATGCCTTTTTAAATTGTTAGTTTGCGACTATGATAGATATTTATTAGTTCTCATCTTAGCGATAAATTGCGTTCCTGTCCTCATCTATATTTAGTTTCTTCCTTCTTCGTCATAAACTTTTCTTTGTATATGTTCGCGGTCAAAAGTTTCATCGCACGCGTTCGAAAACATTACACTTTAATAAAGATATATTTGTGTTCAATAATATATTACACTACTTAATTAAATATTTTTATCAGTTTATATTGTAAATTTTATTTTCTAAATTAATTTTATTTTTGCGCTTACAAATGCTGATATTTTCATCGTTTCTTTTTGATATTATAAAAATGTATGCACATAATTTTAAATTTTATTTATCTTGTATATTATATAGGACAAGAGTAAGACAGCTATATTTAATGTTTAATGAACTGTGAAAGTACAAGCTGCTTTTGAACATCTATAAGAACTTGTGTATAGTCACAGTTCGTTCTTCGTAGATGAACCTGTAAGAGAGAATTAAAATGTCCTCGCAAATAGGACAAACTCCTCGCGCGCTGAAAACTTCCAAGTGCCCTTTGGAGACTTAAGGGCCAACTGGGCTCTCTTCGAACAAGCCCTGAATTCGTTATCTTTCCCAGTGGAAAATTCGTTAAGGCCACGTTAATGCCGCACGCTCTTCAGTACCATTGAAACAACCGGAATGTCGTCGACGACGGCGCTTCGGGGGTTTTAAATTCGCGGAGTCGGGCACGATTAATCACGGAAGAACTTTATCGTACTTGAGCGGGGTCGGCGAAGTAAAACAAACAGATGGGCTATTAATCTCAAGCTGATGAACCTTTGCCCGCGACTTCGAAATTGCAGGCAAAGTTTTGCGCGTTCCGGTTCCTCCCTTCTTCTCTCTTCGCGCACTCTTTCGTAATTAAAGGGACAAGTTTCCGCGCGGAAACAAAATGTGGCGAATTGAAAGCAAAGAGTTTGCGGACGCTATAAGGGAACTTCGGAGCGAATCTTCCTTCCAGTGGCCGAGTCGAGGAGAAGAAGAGATGGAGCGCGCGATTTAATTAATCCCGGAATTGCTTCAGCCGCTATCGGCAAATTGTCTGCTTTACAGGAAAATATTGCCTCTGTGTTTGTGTTTCTTCCTCGAGAAAATAAGCATAGCTAAATGATAATACAATTTTTAAATAACTCAGCGAGGAAGCAATATTCGTTCCTTCTATTGTATTCATAATGCGATTTTTAAACATTCAAATAATGTTTCTATTGAATTTTTTTATCTCTCCGCGAACAAACTTGGGAAAAATTTATTTTACTAAATATTTGTATACAAATTGATTATTACACTATATATAAGAGTGATCAATCGAATCTGAACAGATTGTCATAAGATGACAGTTTTTTTTCGATTTCTTGTGGAAATCAATCTCGAGGATTTGGATACAAAAAAAAAAGAACGAAGTTTCAGGAAGCTAGCCAAAGAAACAGCACATGTGTTTCTTTTGAGCAAACGATAGCAGGAAATTAATTGGAGTCTTCTCCTGATCGAGGCGACCGCTGATGATGAGGTATGGAGTGAGCTATGGAGTGTTTAAATCATGATCTGTAATAAGAAACTTGCTTGGCTTGAAAGTCTATTTAAAAAATAATCCGTGAAGATTTTTATAATTAATCATGTTGTTTTGCATTAATTAAGAAAATGAAGATATTATGGCACGGTCTTTCCTGTTCTCTGTTATAAAATATAAATTTCAACGAAAAAAAGAAGATATTACTTATCAGTTAGTTATTGCTTATTAAATACATTTCAGATTTCACATACATTTATTACACTAAATAATTTTACTACATATATTACACTAAATGATAATTTCAGATATGTGAGATATATGTATGTGTATCAATCTCTCACAATATATCTATGAGAAAAATATAATGTTGATATCACACAGAGACATTAAGACATGTTCTCCGATGTAATTTTCGTGAAATAAATAAAATAGAAGACTTTTGTAAAACGGCAAAAAATGTGCAATGGAAGTGTTAAAAACATCACAGTTGACATACACTTTTTCGCTTTTTAACCGTTCCTTTAAATATCCTTATCAAAAAGTCTCTACCGTGCATATATATCACTACACATCATATTACATGTATTATACATACATATTACGCATACGACGCGTGTAATGTTACAGTTCCCGCTACCGCGCTCTTAGACCGACATAGATATCCTACGGATTAATTACAAGCCGAGACTTGCATACGTTACTTGACGGCGCATTCACGCCAAGCCACCGGCAAAAGCACAGCGCGGTCGCAAAGCGCGTTCCGAGCAGACTCTCTGTCGGTGTGTTTTCCGTAAGAGAGATTGTCAAGCATTCGCCCGACGTCAACGACGTGGAACGTTTACAAGGCTCATATCGCATTTCCAGTGCTGCCTGTTACTTGCGACGTGTGACAATTAACTGCAACGCAGAATGACGCGTCGTCATAATCACTTACGTTCATAAGCCTACATCTACAAAGGGATTATACGGTATAAACAGAGAGAGAGAGAGAGAGAGAGAGAGAGAAATAAGATGGTAATTCTATAAGGCCATTTCAGACACACATAGATACAAAATATAAGTTTAAATTTAATCTTCTTTTTTAACATACAATGTTATTTGTAACAAAATAGAATTTTGCAAAATTGTAGTATTTACAAATATGTGCTTTTAATAAATATCAATGTGTAAAGATAATAAAAAAGAATATATATAATTCTTTAAAAAAAATTTCATTTATCGAATGGAAGAATAAATTCAATACACTGTGGAAAACCATTGCAATCATTCGTTCCACAAAATTAAAAATTTAATGTCTTTAATATGCAATATTGTCTTTTAATAATAAAAATCTGACAGTGTCGATGGAATAACAGAGTTTTGCAAAAATCACAATGTTTCAAATATTATATATGTTTTTGATAAATATAAATAGAGATAAATAAAGGAAAAATAGAGATTAATTATTAAGAGAAAAATACTGTTATTTTATCCAACGAGATAAACTTTGTGCAACAGAACAGATTCCAGAAATTAGATTTATCAATTAGGTGATAAGAGGTGTTTAATTTTGAGTCGATGTCAAGATGAAATTAATCGTAGCTATTCTCAACATTTTTTTACGGGCTTATTTTTACTAAAGAGATAGCGTCGTATGCGATTCTTTTCGCGACCTAACGAAAACCACGTGCGATTAAAAGATCCTCTTTAATTGCGTCGGCGTGACCGATGCACGCGACGCGCGGATTAAGTGACTTGCACTATGCGAGTGACATATATTACACAGAGTAAGGCCGCAAACCGATTAAGATCCCCACCGGTGAGTAAGACAACGCTTTTACATTTGAGTCTTTCACAGCTGTAATAACTCTTCGCGATTGTCAGTCACTTACTTTATGACGTTATCTTGATAAAAGTGTACGCGTCGCAGGGAACTTTATCACGTAATCCGCATACGGTTAGAACTTTAATTACATTCACATTGAGATTTCTCGTCTCGTCGAATATGTCTAAAATATTTATTTAAATATCTACTTTTTACTTTATTTTATTTCTAATACAATAAATAATTAATAGTAATACAGTCCAATCAAGAAAAATAAAAATGTACTTTTCCTCTCTCTTTCAGAGAGAGAGAAGAATCGATGTATAAATATATATAATTAAAATTACTATTACATATTAAGCTGTGAATGAATAGTTAGACACAATATACAAGTGTTCGCGCATATTGAAAATACACAACAAGCAATCTCTTTACCATGATAACAGCGGAAAAATGTAAAAGAAATTATAAAGCTTTTATCGCACGATTCTCTTGTAAATCAGTTTGAAATGTTCGTATCGCACACGTACGCGATGCTTGTAGCCGATACATCGAGTGTATTGATATTTTCCCTCCGTAGCGTATGAGAAAACGCGCCGTGCGCGGTGAATGCATATAATGTATGCTACGTGATATGAATCTATAACTTTATTGTAAAACGCAAACTCTCTTTTTCGCCTCGCAAGATTTGACGGTGGTTTTTCATCAAAACACACCACCGATCGTATACTCGAATATCAAATATTAGCACAGGCAGTTTTATCAAGGCATTTATAATAAAAAATAAAAATATCAATTTAGCAACAAGATTTTAATAAAATATTTACATTAAAATAAATTGTAATATTTTTTTAATAAATGTAAATATATGGATAATTAAATAAATAATTAAATTAAAAAGGAAAGAGATATTTAAATTTTAAATGCTTATACAAAAATTTTTGCTGTATATATTGTTCATTTTTGAATTTATAAAACACAGAAATAAAATTTCTCAATCATTTGCACGAAGGAGAGATTTATCATGCAAATGAGACATCAAAAATACTGTCAACAATTTGATTAAATACATATATGTGAAAAATCCCTAATATAGACGGCTGAAAAAGGCCTCTTTTAGATAATAATTTCTTTGATCTTTGCTATAACGCGCTTTATTTAATACTAGCTTTATGAAATTCTAGTTGATAAAGCAGTGTGTAGCTGATGGCATTTTTTATATTTTATTTTATAAAAACACAGTCTCGTGAGGTAACCCGTTGCGCACCTGTTATTGATTTGCAAATAAAAGAGAAAATATGTGAACAATAGCAAAGCGTTTAAAAATTTTAATTAACGCAACAAAGAATGCGTGAATAACTATGTAACCCATTATGTATTTAAAATATAATTAAACGATTTTTTAATGACTTTTCGATACATATGATAATAGAGACAAAATGTCATAAAAAGGGCTCATAATAAACGATTAAAAATTTATTAAACTCCTTTGTCAACAGTATCTCGCGCCAAGAATGTTTCATATTAACTGACGCATTTTTTTATTAACTTTTGTTATTTTAACTTTTTCTTCAAATAACTAAATTAAATTATATATGTGCCTTGTTGTACGTTTTTACACGAAGCATAACACGTTATCTACTGACCCATTAAAACAGCAATCTCTGTATTTCGTTGCTTATCAAACGTTCAGATATAGTCCGTGTTCATTTCCTGCCTTTTCTGTTAAAGTGAGTTTACAACGTGCAGCGTATTTAGAAAAGTTATCTACTTTGCGATCAAAACTTTTGCGACAATGAAACACATAACTATGACCGCAACACACAATTACGAATTGCAATACGCGATTCCGAATTTGATTACTAGTCGCGTTTGGTAAACTCAAACTTTTCGAAAAAATCAGGTCGCACACGCAAAAACGATTCATGTTCGCTAGGTCGGACTGTGATCGCGTGAAGCTTGCGATGGCCATCGCCGCTTTGGTAGGCGAACGCACTTACAATCATGCGATCCGTTGATCCATCGATGAACGTGGACTAATGTTGTTAGATCGATTCATAGCTACCTACGTGATTTACGCCTTTTCACCATTTTAGAACAATGCGTTTGAGTTTAGAAAACTGCTGACGAAAATCTGAATCTAGGTCAAGATAAATATAAGGCACTCTATTTTATCGTGCTTAAAAGAAGGAAAGGAAAAAGCAGTTTATAATATAATATGTTATATATTTTGCCACCTTACATATATAGGTATGCTTTCTCTCAACTTATTATTGTGCTGATATAATTCTTAATTATTTAAACTTTTATTATTTCTTGCGTTTAAGGCAAAAATTAGATATTCCCAGTTAGAATCCTAAATTTATAAATATGGACAAAGAAAATTGTTAAAATTGTCTGATGAGGAAACCTACGTAACATTTACATTGATGCTATGACGAATTTACATTTCTCTCTTTCACAGATGTGTTGTCTAATATCGACACTGACGGTTGGCGCATTACAATCGGCGATAAGCGCTCCCTTTTACGAATTTGCATTTGAAAATGTGAATATATTGAAACACGACTAGTACGCAAAGTTGATGCAGCGCAGTTAGTCAAATGAGTTTCTTTGAAAAGAGATATTTGCGCGTAAATTGCGTATATATATTCGCCGTTTAATTCAGACCAAGGTAATATTAAACGTAACATCATAGAAGACGCAGTTATTATTATTTTTTTTATAGCTTATATATGCATAATTTTATTCAAAGATTTAACGAAAAACGTATAATAAATACATCAATTTATTTGAAATATCAAAAGCCACACACAATATTTCTATTTGTATTTATTATAGCTTTTGAGCAAAATGTTTACTGTACGTTTATATATAATATTGATGAAGTTTAAGTAAAATTTATTAAATATATAAGACGACGTCAATATTCAATGTCACGTTTTTTTAATATCTTCGTCATTGCCGGCATTATTCCTCCGATATTTCAAATTCCGCTTTCATAATCCATCGATAGATCCTTTATCCCGTCATTATATCGCTGGTCGCGCCACCGAAGAATAGGGAGCTATCGTGTAACCGGTGATAGGATGAAAAACGGAGATTGGGCGAAGCGATATGCAGGTCACCACGGCAAGGTAGGCAGACAGAGGCCAGGTCATGCGCGATGTAAGCACGGCTCTAATAGGTTTTATTGCATCTCTCGGTCGCGCGCCGAGAATGAAGGCTCAGCAAAGGGCACAATGGAACGATCCAACCCCGTCGTCGTTATTAATCATCGCATTTCCCGCAATACTACTGTTCGAACCCGTGCACGAACGGTAACCGACGATGAACACCGGGAACAGGCAGCGTACACGGCCGGTTCACTCGCGCGTCCATTGTATCGACAAAGGCAAAAGAGACGAAGAGATTGTGTCGTAATCGAGTATCGAGAACCGTCCTCCGCAATCTCGTACGCTATTTCTGTATGCATGCATACACACACATATGCACGAAGTCTATCTATCTATTTGCGCGGATAGCGAGACCGTTTGCTAACGTAACGCATAAGCCGCCCTTTTTTTCGCGCAAAGCGGATCCGAGATTTTCGTTGATGGCTCAATAATTTCTATACCTGATGGAATTGATTTTAGATTTGATTTTGTTATCCGATTACAAATCGAAAAAAACATTTTATAATTTGTTATTGTTTATAAATCATTGATTTGTATTTAAATAAAATTGTTGATTAAAATTAAATGTCGAGTGGTAAGGTCTGTTCTTATATCTGTTTTAAAGTTATATATTTATTTTTTAATTAAACAAAATGTAAAAAAATGAAAACTCTATTACTATTATTATTAAAATTTTAGATCATTTAATCTTTTATTTCGATATGATAAAAATTTACTCAAGGTGTTGCCATTTTTCACGTGCAAACATTGATAAGCGGTTTGCAATTTAAAGTTTTTGGATCATTATTTTTGAAACTATGGAGAATAAAATTTTGCAGTTTTCAAACTTTTTCTGATGTGTACAGCTTAACTGAAAATATCTAGTAAATTATTATTAAAGCTTTCTCATATCTGCTATCATGCGCTGAATATTAAATTCAATAATTCAGTTTAACAAAAACTTTAAATGCAAACATTATACAAATTATGTCGACCTGACGTTGCAGACAAATATCGAAAAATTAAGTAACAATTTTATAAAAAAGTAATTAATATAAATCTTTCTGATTAATTATTTCTTATATATCATAAACATTAACAATGTATCAGTTTTAAACTAATTGTCAGACAGATCTCTCATCACTGTATAATCGCAATTACACAATCGCCTCCAGGATTGATTTTTGACAAGCTAGCATGAAGAGAGATAATTAATTAATAACGACATTTATCGACATACATCATTTATCAGTCGCGTGAAATAAATATTTAATTTATTTAGTGATTAGTGACAGCTGATCTCGATTGAAGTATAATTTCTCCGTGAATTAAATTTTACTTTTTTAATTTTATTTTTAAAAATTAGCTACTTTTCTGATCAATTTATATCTAATTTGTCATTAATCACAAATCAAACAAATCACATAATTAGCTACAAATTACTAAACAAGATATCTCAATGTGATTATTATTTTTTTACTTATTATATTATTGTGTATGAAATAATAATAGATGATAGAAAATTAAGTTCTTTACCACGTGAAAACTATTCTGTCTGTATCGACCAGAAGATATGCTTTCATGCTGTACAATTACTCGCATCGATCCCAAAAGAAAATTAAAGCGATATTTCACAACACACAGCAACGGAAGTTGCACACGGCTTGCTTGCGATTGTTCACTCATGGAATGAAATCGCTAAAATCACGTTGTAGACTGGCGTTGTCGCGACAAATCACGCCAATTTCAATTTCGCCAGTGATCGTCACGAATCCTCGTTCGTATTTCAATCGCGTAGATTAATCTTTATTTTAATAGATTTCCAGCCAGCACGAACTGCGAACACATTTCTTATCTTCACGTTTGTCCGACCGTACGTTCATTGATTGATGTCACGAGCTCGATGCCGGAACTACACGCAATTAATGACGTGTCACGATAGCCAGCGGTGATTGTTCATCACTCCTGCAGCGGTGTAGACGTTCGCAGCTTCATCGACAGTTATCAATTCTTCAAAACCGTATCTAAATTAATAATTTCTTGTATGTCAGAAACTGAATATTTCAATGGTATGTATTTTTTTTCCAAAAAGTAATGTACAAATATGAATAAATCAGGGAGAATATAATTAAAAAGAGAAATATAATACAATTATAAAAATTTAAAAAAAATAATTTTTCGTGTAAAAATAAATTAAAAACATAGAAAAAAATTGTAAATGTAAAGTAAAAATGTAAAATTTAAATACAGAATAAAATTTTAATACAAAGTTTCTCAATTTTGAAAAAATTATTCTTAAAAATTGAAAAATTAATAACATACTTAAGCTTTTTTAAAATTAAATAATTTTTTCTTACGTTGTCCTATATTCTCTTCTTATAATAAACTATATATAAACAAGGTATTAGAAAATATATTAATGTTTGTTATGCTTTTTTCAAGATTGTTTGTGCCATCTTTTTCGATTTGATACTTGTTTAATTTATTATAAGATCTTCTTTACATTAATGTTTCTATCCTAAAGGAATAATCATTCTCCTTGACGTTTAATTAAGGACGTCACTTCTCATTTTCAAAAGACAAGAAATCTAGACTAAGCTTGGCGTCGTGATAAAGCAATTTCGATGTAAACGCCACTTGTAATTTAAATAACGTGAAACATTATATTACATTAGCAAATGCATTAATAAAATATACCATAAACAATATTATTCATTTTAAATTAAATTACAATAAAAAAAATAAACAACAAACTAGCATTTATAGAAAAGTCATTGTTGCTAGTCCCTTATCCAAAAAAAGGCCCCCTCTATTTTTTTATTTGTCCTAGTATTAGCACGGAATTGCGTTCGCCCGGTAGATTATTTCGAATTAGAGCCGAGCTCGCGTAATTACGCTCGTCATGTACGAAATTCGCCGGGGAATCCACAGAAGAAACGATATGTCGCATCAGGGAAATTCCGAGAGGTAATAGGTGCTAGCGGAGACAATAAAAGAAAACGCACAGAGAAATTTCACCTCTGAGAGAATCTAAGCTTCCGAGAAGTGAATTATGCTGTACGAGGCACTTAAGTCGCCGGATGTTACGGTCTAATAACTGAATGTGGAAGCTCTTTACAACGGCCGGATCCTCCGTCCATTCATACCAGACATAGTCTAGCCACGCTGGTCGTTTCGTTAAATACAGCTAAACGATAAGCTATCCTCGTAATATCCGCTTAACGGTCAATACGAATTTCGGCTTAAACTACAGTGAAGCAATAACGAAGTATAGTGTGAGTCGCCAGAAACAAAGCTTGCCCTGTGAAATGTTCGATTTAGTATCCACAGGGAATAAATCGTGCGATTGGTTTTGCAAACGAATCAACCTTAAATAACAGGAATAAATTTTTCTCAGCAGTTTTCTAATATTAATCCGGTCATTCAATCGATTAATTGATAAATATCCAGAAATTTTTTAAAAACATCCATTATTTTACACAATTTTTGTGTATAAATAATATAATAAAAATGTGTGTATACATATAAAATAATAAATTATTATAATACATAAATTATTATAATATTTATTATAATTTATAAATTTAAGCCGATTTATTATTATAATAGTTTTTTTTATTAATATAAAATCAATAGATTTATGGAAAAGCTTGTTTTTTTGCAATATATCGAAAGAATCACATAATAATTATTATAATTTAAAAATGATAAAGATAGTGTGAAAACCTTTTTTTTCACTATTTTGTTAAAATTATTTCTTTTTTCTTACCCCTGTCGAATGTGTCTGTTACACTGAATGCCAGTTCCTAAGATCCCTCCGAAAAAAAAAATTAATCGAGGCGAGTGTCCCTAAGTCCCGAATTCCTATAATGTATCACAGAAGCCCGTTATTTTCGCGCAACAGCGGGAGCGAGAAATAAGTATTTCTTCCTAAGACATTCCTCTCCAATCTGGCATTTTCGAATATACCTACGTTCAGACACACACACATACACACACGCAAGTGTGGTATTTCAGTAAATGTGTTTGTCGTATTTATGTACATACAAGATACATATATATATATATACACATTCCATTTGCCGATAAGGGCCAGAGAAGACAGGGTCTTTCCGCAGCGAGGATTCGAATTGAAACCGATCGATCGTCGCTGAGATACGAATCCGGGGGCACTACCTATTATCTACGAACCTTGCCATTTGTCACAGCATAAGCCACGAGATGGAGGCCGGATTCTGGATACGTTCGCAAGATTTCTATGCGCGAGCGAAACTTTCTATCCTTGAGATTATCTGGGAATTTCAGTTCTCCGCGACTGAGCAAATATTCAGGAGATGCGCCGCATTCGATTAATAGAGATGTCATTATGCCGGACCGTCGACTATATTCCTCGAGATATTAGGCGAAATTTCAGTCGCTTTTTGCCATAATCAATCCACTAAACTATTGTCTGCGAAATTAATCGATAAGGCTTAATAAGAATATTCAATATATTTGTTATTTTTAAATGTATTGATTTTTTAATTGTTATAAATATTGCTTAAAATCAAATTTAATATAGCAAAGTTTTAACTTTTTTATATATTGGAATATTTTCTACTTAAGAAAATTCATTTTACACAGAAAAGAATTTATTAGTCAAGATTTATAAACATCTTCTGAATGAAATATTCCGTATTATATTCTACGTAAAAGAAGAATATATAAAATTTCTAAATTTGTTTAATTTGTCTTTTTATATTTTTTATTATAATTTTTATCAATATTTCTATATGTCGATTTTGAAAATTATTTTTGCCGACTCCATTTTTCTAAATATCTGTAGATGTATATTTTTATTTTCTTTATTTTCTATAAACTTCTCTTTGAAACAATTAAATCTTTGTCGCATTTATTGATTCTCGATTGTAAAAATTTCTGAACAGCAATTATCTCGCCGTACAAGGTGAGTATAAGTAGAACATACATTCTGCTACAAAAGTACATGTACAGCTTTCCAATGTGCACGTTCCGAGACTGTTACAATTCGGAGGCATTTTTCATTGGCTCCGGGATTATGGACGTCGAACGCAGAACAAGGAAATCGTGCAAGAAAACGCGAAAAACTCGCCGACCTGTGCTGCGGCACGTTTCGGTTGCCTGTAATCCATTCCGGGATTAGTTCGATACCGCTGTACATATATATATATATATATATATATATATATATATATATATGTAGTGTGTGTGCGGTAGTGGTGTGTGTGTGTGTGCGTGGTAGCGTGTGCGTAGTGCGTGTGCGTGTGCGTGTGCGTGTGCGTGTGCGTGTGCGTGTGCGTGTGCGTAGTGCGTGTGCGTGTAGCGTGTGTGTGTGTGTGTGTGTGTGTGTGTGGATCAGCCTGGAGGAGAGACAACGAACGTGAGAGTCGCGCAGATCCGATCGCCAAGAATCAGAACGAAATGAACGCGATCACTCCAATTCCGTGTATTCTAGGATCGATTTTGACCAGCTACACGCGGTACGATGGGTCGCTTAAGCGTTCAATTAACAAGATTCTGTTGGCGGATTTACCGGATTTCACACGTTTGTGTATCCCCTCCTTTTCTCCATCACTTCTGCGAAACCTGCAACGCGCGGCGATCCATTTTCATTATCCATATCTGGATAGGACACTCTGGTCGCTTCCAAAAAAAAAAAATAAACTTGGTGAACCGGTGTTGCCCCATTCCGGAAATTGCAGCTATCATTAACGATGCAGTTCCGTCAAAATAAAGTAAAGATTCATTAAATCTCACAATGGATAATTTGAATCCTAATTTTCTTCTTCTTTTTTCTAATAATTATTTAATAATTATACTGATTCTAAGAGTTTTTTTTCTCTCAATAACATAAAAGGACTTTTTTAAAGGAATCTAAAATCGTACTCGAATTCTCAATCAATCACGGCGATTTATCATTGTCAGAAAGGGGAAGAGAAAGAAACAGAAAAAGTGCACATGTAATGAAATCACGCGCAGCATCATAATACAATAGCGTTACGATAAATACCACTGATAAAAATGATTGATATCTGAGTGTGGTAAAGAAGCATAAGTTACATATGAGCTATGTGCGTGACGCTTTTACCGCGCATTTTCTTAGATCTGTAACGCTTGGCTTCAATGCGTTCCTCTCATTTCGATACTTGTTTGCGCCATCGTTAATTAGGACTCACGATAATTGGCCGGTGAATCATCAGCGCGTCGGATAGATTCGCATAACACAACCGATTACGTCGAGTTGCAGGAGACTCTCGAATCTCAAACCGCACACCAGTTCCCAATTATACATGATGATAACGATGCTTGTCTTCCGTAAACGCAGAATATTTGACCACATCGTTATGTACCACTCGTTCCATAATGTCAGACGTTGTAACATGGGTCATGTACATTTCGTTGTAAAACGCAGCATAATCGAGATTATCTCAGGTCAGACATCAATTCAAATATACTATTATTATTATTATTAAGGTGAGACGAAATAATAGATTTTTTAATTACGCATATTCTATAAAATCACAATCAATATTTTAAAAATTATGAATTATCGCGAAATAAAACATGCAATTAAACATTTAAATATATATTCTTGTAAATATTTTATTTAACTTGATTTTTCTCGGAGATAATTATGTGGAACGATTAAAGTCGCACCTTGCTTATATTAACTTTTTGAGATTCACACACATATGCAATGTAGCTATTAATAAGAAAACAAATGTTATTTTTTCATCCTGAGCATAATCTCAGTCATATAATTTGAATCACGTTGCCATGTAATTTGTCTCGAGCTAAAACGGACAGATGAAAGTTACATTTCTAAAAATTGTATCTTATATTTACCCGTTCTAGAAAAACTTGATTTTATTGAAAAAAAGAAATGTAAAAATAGAAAAAACACAAATTTCATGCAATTTGTTAAATCAATAATTAAAAAATTAAAATAATAGTTAATTAGAAACATATAAAATGTGTATAATTGAATATCCGCGTCACATTTCTGTGAAACACGTTATTATCATATGAAGTTGATACAAAAACTGAATGTCCGCCTACGTACGTAATGTACAATATCCAATTTACAAAAGGATGCATATCAATGTTGCTTTATAATCGATAAAATTCTATTTTACTTATTATCAAAAGCTACTTCTGTTTTACTGACACAGTTTCTCAATTTACAGCGAGCTCGAGGGAGCACTTTTCGAGCGAATTTCGCTTATTGTCTCGGCCTTCCCTGTAGTCCGAGATCGTACTTAACGACCTCAGGGATGCACAGGTGGGCGCCGAATCCTTTCAATGGCCAAATGAAAATCCTTTGAACGTTTTCTACTTTTTGTTTCCTGCTTTTCTCTTTTGGCGCCCTTCTTTTTTCCTTCCACAAAGCCATCATCGCGACGTGACATTATTTTTAATGTCCTAACGATGTTTTTTCCGCCAGTTAACGCTAGAATCAAATTTGGCTAGAAACCTAAAAAATTCTGAATTCTAAAAACGTACAAAATCATGTTTTGCTATAGCTTTATTTCAATATATAATCTTACAATAGTTGATCTTTATATTATAATTATGATTTTAATATAAAACTAATCTTTTCTTAGAGAAAATATCAAAACATTAATAATTTTTGAGTCATAGCGATTAAAAGAAAATTATATTTTTAGCTTAGATAAACTATTTTATTTTTATAGAATTTTAAATGAAGATTTATTGTTAGTCACAAGGATGCGAAAATGGAAAAGTTTGAAAAGTTTTGATAAATGATGATTCCTTTTGACATTTCTGCTAAGAAAAATTGAATTCCACGTCGACTAAAGAATCCGTTATTAAAGAGACACTTTGTATAAACTAAAAGTGGCTGAATTTGTAAGGTTAAAAGTCCGAGTGAAATTGCAGCGGTTAGATCATTGGAGCGAATTTTATCGTTGCCCGAGCGCATCGACTTGTTCGGCGATTGCCGGCAAACTCAGATTTACGGGATTGTTTTTACATAATTGGAACAGAGCGACGTGCTCAACGAGCCTTTCCTTGTTATCGTCAGTATGCCACCTCTTTCTTTCCTCTTGATCCATTCTTTACAGTACGAACGAGTACCAATCTTACCACCGCATCCACCCAAATAAAAGATACTCTCACCGGAAGAGCCGTTACAATCTTTTCAATGTGTTATACCGTAATTTTCTATCTCATTCATTATATTTGAGGGTAGAAGAGGAAGAAAATTATTTACTTAATTTTATATACAGAATGTTTTTTTTAATCGATTTAATCGATTTTTTTAGCCGGAAATATTTTGATAAATCTAAAATCATTCTTTCCTCTACAAAAGCATAATAAAATTAAAGTATTTGTAATAATTTTTTAATTAATTATATTAATTATCCAGCAATTATATTAGAAATAAAAATTGTTTGCATTAAATTTAATAAAAACTGAAATATAGATAATTTTTTTAAGATTTTTAAAACTTTCTTTATTAAGATTTTTAAATTATATTAAATAAATTACACCGATAGTGTTCAATATATATTTAAAAAAAAATATGCTATTTTCTGTGCCTGAGAAAATATTTGGCAATATTTTATTATATCACATAGAAAAGAAAAAAAATAAAGAGAATAAATAGAAAAATCAAGAGAGAAAAGAGTTTGTATATATACACTATATTGCGACAAAACTTTTCAACGAAATATTCCAAATAAGAAACACAATTTGCAAATCCATTTTATGTATCAAATCATTCTCACTTTGTCCATTTCTTGACGGATTGCTCGACATATCGGCCGCGTAATCAAATAGAGGATATCACTTTATGGTGACAAATATTCTTTTACGTTTTCAAAACGTTTCCATGTATTTCGTTGATTTGTGACATAGATTTGTCAAACTATTGTCTTTGGATAATGTAATTTGAAAATACTGATCCACACACATATACACACAAATTATAAAGCAATTTGAAATTCTATAATTGTTTTAGAAGCGCGTAACTTTACAATTTCAATTCATGTTTTAAACATTGAAATAGTTTAAAAATATAATTAAAAATATATTTTATACGATCGTAATATATATAAATTTTTAAAAATTATACATAAATATAATTTATGCAAAGCGATTATAAAATTTTACTTTATAACAAGAAGATAATTTTCATCCTAATGTAATGCAATAGTATGTGCACTTAATAATTTACTTTATCGCATAGTAGTCTGCTTTTACGACACAGTCTTATGCGAGTTGTTGAACTTGACTTTTATAGCTGCGTGCCACAAGTTCTGCTGAAAACTGCAGTGTAATGACGGTAACGCGACAGGCCAGCATCAGCAACGCTCGTTAATTAGCATCGATTGTTTTGCGACATAGTTGCAGTTTTTGCATATCCATTTGTGATGCGGACCGTTGATTGATGAAAATAGGAACGCCATCCAATAAAAAAAAAAACAATTGCACTCGAAAATGGTGGTATCAACGCGATCATATATTGATATGCAAAATTCCTGGGAAGCTTCGAGCGCGTATAAATTCCAGAAGCAATAATCGTCGCTCATAATCATTCGTAGAGCTTTTTTTTTTTAATTTCGCAGCGATGGGAGCACGTATTTACAATACTTGTTTCCATTTCGTGTCTAGGCCGATAAATCATACGAATCGATACACTTAATGCAAACTCCGCGGCAGCTGCACGCTCGCCTATTGTGAGAATCGCTTTATGAATCGTTCAACGACAGGATGATAACGCTGATAAATCGCAATTAATCGTTATTATCGATCCGAGAAGGCGGGAAGGTCTTTCCGCACCTTCCGTGATGTCGGGACATGTAAATTACCCATCAAATCTAAGTGTTCCGTCCAACAAAGGAATATCGTCACCTCTTGTTTTCCTCGGTAAAACTCCCGTGCTCTCTCTCCCTCGACACTCGTTTGATCCTAGCGAGAGGCACACATCCTCCTCGTCTACATAAGTCTGACGGATATGTGCGCGTTGCGCATGTCACGAAAGTACTAGAGGCTGCCGGATTTAGAGTATCACGACCGGGGTCAAAGAGAATATTTTATGAGACCCGGAGAGCTTGATGTAACATCTTTCTTCTCGCTCAGGCATCGTTATAGCAACTAACTCCGTGTAAGAAATTATTCGGCGAAAGTATACCACATTGCACGCCAACATTAAAATCAAATTTCTAAAGAAATGCTTCGAGATATCTTAAGAATTTAAGTACAGATCCAACGACTCAGAGAAAAATTTAAGTAAAAGGGCGAAGAAACCGATATCATTAATATTTCATAAATCTAACAATAAGTTGCCTATAAGGTTTCTAAATTAATAACCGTGTCCGATGTCCTTCCTCTGAGACATATTTTGTTTTTCTTTTTGTATAATATATATGAAATGTTATCGAAATATTGAGAAAGATTATATTAAACATTATACGGATATTATCTATTTTAAAAACGTGTTACTTGCATTATTGCTTCTTTTTTGCAATATCAATTATCTTTATATGCGCTGTATGTTACTCCGTATTAATATCCGTATTTATTATTAAACAAAAATAACACAGTTTGACACACAATTTGAAAAGATATAGTATGCAAATGATTTTATTTGATACGAGTATTACTGCTTTTGAAAGTATAATATTACTGCTTTCGAGAGAATAAAGACAATCGTAATACGCTTCTCTTGAATTTGCATTAATACGTTAAACGGCTGTCATCACAGAGATTTTGACAGCTCAAATCTTCCGAAAGCCAGAAGTAAATAATTCTAGATGATTTTATTCGTTGAGAGTGTGAAAAAATCTGTATATCAAACTTTTCTTCACTTTAAATTTGTTTTTATAATCTTTATTTTCTGCGTTATTTTAAAATATAAAATAAATTAATTTAAAAAGTTAATGTTAATATTTTTTATGTATATATATTATTATGTACATATTAATATTATTATTTTTTAAAGTAAAAATATATTTTGAAATGTGTGCGTTATTTCAATCAAAATATTATTTAATATAAATATATATTAATTAAATCATGGTGTTATGCAATCAAATTGTGTATTATTATATTAATGCCCCTAATATAGTTTACAAATTTAACGAACAATTATGTGGCGTTTTGCGAGTTTTATATAAATAATAATTGTTCAAACAAAACCGTGTCATATTGCAATAATACGTTGTTCATTTAAGTAAAGACTAGAGATCAAACTAAATATACAATTTTATTCCATAAATTATTAAATCAATAAAATCTATCTCATTTTGAAAGACAACTTTTGAATTTAAAAATATATTCAAGATTCAGTTTCTCTCGCGGTTTGTTTAATACAAATATATATAAACTATTTCAGTATATTATAACTGACAGGACACGACGATTGTCCCCTTCGGTTTAAAATCACGAGAATTCGTCCTTCGTTCTTCGAATCTCGGTACAATATCATATGTCGGAGAATAGCAATGCGGAAGATATACGCACGTATTTCGCCCTTAATAACCTCGCCCTCTGCGACAAACGGCCTGCGAAGAACGCGGCGCCCTCATCCCTCCCTCCACCCCTTCTGCGGAATCCGTCGCGGTGCGCCATTAAATGCATACCACGCGCGAGGAACATGACACGGTCGCGAGGAGAAAAAAGCTAGGGCGAAATTAGCCCCGACACATCTGTCGTCCCCTATTCGCGCGCGCGCGCGCGCGTCTCACCGAGATGGGGTGGCTTCTGAGGGTGGCGATAAGGCGGGGGCCAATCAGCGTGTAATCTGTTTAGGTTTGCTTATTTGACACGGATGACTAACCGCAGCTCGCTGTCGCTGCGCGGACGGCTTACCGGCCTCACGGGGCTTGCGACAAGGAATACTTTATGAGGTCGACAGATGCGCTCTCGGATTATCCTTTAAACATACAGAATCCACCTCGTGTGTTTTATTAACCACTGCACGAGCGCGCAATTCCGGCAGCATTTTACGACACACACGGATGACTGTGTACGGAGATCTTAAATTCGGATCAATCATATAACGCGGCTTGAATTTTCCTACGTTGATGATACATCAATGATACCTCATGCTTAATTATCGATGTGCTCGTTTCACATCGATGTATTTGTTTTTATGATTAAAATCCATAAATGTATTTCGAGAATAGCCCTTTCACAAACTCTTGACTTTCTGATAATGAAATTATATATTGATGTGATACTGATTAGATGAACAGAAATAAAAGAAAACAAATTTTTTTAAATAAAATATTTAATTGTTATAAAGTTGCATAGTATATAAAGTTATTAAGTATAAAGGTACATAATGAATTAATGTTTAGCAAATCACTTTTATAACTATAAAGTGACTGTTCAATACTAAATCACGAGGAACTTTGCACATACGATAAATGAATGTGAAAGTGGACAATATGATTCACAGAAATCTCAGTTCTCCGCTGTAGAGGCCGCAATTTTGTGAGAAACAACGTGCTAATTTTCGCATTTTATTTCTCCCTACGGTCCGTAAGTCCGCGATAAGCCGATCGGCTTACAACGGAATCTGCGCGTAAGCGTACGAGCATAAATTTGCATTAATTCAACGGACTATGTTGTGCGTATGTTGGGCAATGTAACGCGGGCGCGGGCAAAGAGAAAAATCGTCAGCTGGATAATTATCAGCCATTATATATACGCATTGCACAAATGTTCTTATGAATCCCTTACGAATATCCTATTTATGCTAAAACTAATTCAATTTATGTATGTACAATCGGAAAATTGGCTACGTCCACACATTTGCGGTATCAATTGTGTTTGTATTGCATGTGTGGTATTCTACCACCTGATATTTACATTGTTTTCCAATAATTATCTGATTATTGTTTCTCTAAACAGCAATGTGTTGTTTAATAAAGCGTTATATGTATTTTCGATTTCAATAATATGGATTAGAAGGAAATTTGTTATTAATGCATGTGGAATAGCTGTTTTAATTATTCCCAAGTAATTTTTCTTAAAGAGAAACGTTTCATCTAACTTTGCTTATCAACTTCGAGGTACAATGATTCTATAACTTTATGATTCTATGACTCTATAACATGGAAAATATTACTAGGCATGTGCTCTTACATCGATCTACTATGCTACGTACAATCAATATAGATAAACCCTTTAGATATATCCATATTTCTTGCCAAAGTTTGAGTATTTCCCGATACGTCAAGCACACGTTAGGTGTATCACGTACCATGTTACGTTAAGATTGACGTCACGATGTTTTCTTTTTTTTGCAACATGTTTATTCTTAGATGATCTAAGTGTGTGAAGTTTATTTTTATTACAGATGTAAGGAAGCGAGTTCTACAGTGTTCTAAAATAAAACCTGCATAGACTAAAATTTTTTTTCTACAATAGCTACGCTTGCGAAGAAAATGACCATCATGCAATTTTGATAAAACAGTCTTATCGAGCACTTACTATTATAAACACAATTAAAAGTACGTAATACGTACGAAACTGTTATTGTAAGAGCATGTATTATTTTACGCAATATATGCGAAAAAATTATAATAAATATAAAAACATTCTATTTTTATCAATTTAAATAGCATGAGGCCCTTATAAGGATCAATTATCTGACTGATATCAATCAATGATTTAAAAAAAAAAATATACAATTTACCCTATATCAGAAAAAGTAAATTTCAAAGGAAAAGATTTAAAGTTGTTAATATTATAAAAAAAAAAATTATATAATTAATTTATCGCGCTCTCTTATCTGCGAAATATCCGTTCCATGTAATATATCGCTTAAGAAGGCAATATTCTCGGAAACCGACCAAATTGCTAGTTGCAAACATGGACAATTAAGCATGAAGAACTGATAAGAATCGCTTCACGCGACAATCGCTTGGCGTGTCGCCTACATTTTTTGCATTCGTCCAACGCGCTACATCACTTATGCCGCTTAAAGTTTACCGCGAATCCATAATAATGTACGTTAATGATGCGAGTCGTTCGCGAAGAAAAAATATATATGTAGTGCGACGGCGAATAATCGACTCGATCAGAACGCTTCGATAAAAGAGACATAACTGCGATATATTCAGCAATGATCTATGATCCAACTGTTTTATTCCCCTCGATTTAGAAAATGGAATCGACGTGTGTATGCCTTCGGCGGTAGCACCGAGAGAGGGTGATTTTCCACTGGGAATAGGAACGTCTGACCGTTTGATTATCCACGTTATACCCCGGTGTTCATAATTACAAATGGAATGCGATATTCGTCACGCCATCTGCTATATCTCAGAACCCTCTCTGTGAAAGATAGCGCCGCGAAGTCAAGTCGACCAAGAAAATAATCGATGCCGCAAGGGACGTAATATGTGCAAATATTCCAAGTCCTATCTCATACATGGAAACTTTCGGCTTTTACTCAATCTAACAGTATATATAAACTTAATTGTATAAAATAATTTTTTGAAAGAAAGTAAATTAAAATTTTAATAAAATTATAAATGCACTAAATTTATGTCTAAATTTAAAGAATAATTTTATATATACATTCACAAGCGCTTGGCAATATTGAAAAATGTTGTTAATTAACTAAATGTAATTGAAATATCAAACATATTAGTAATAAAATCTGTTTCATATTTTAAGAATTCAAGCACTTTACTCTTTAAATTAGCGCGATTTACATTTGTCAGAATTACCTTATATATATTTATAAAATAAATTCTAATATATTGCATTATACAATATTATTAAAATAATATCATATTTTATTAAAATAATAATATTCTCAAAATCTTGGCTATCTATGTATGCGCAAATTTTATGTATATAATTTTTCCATAAGTCGATCACAAATGCTACGTCTAACAAATAAAATTTGAGGTCAAGTGTTGTAAAACATGTAACTATACTCTATAATATGCGTGGCACACATTTTTTTTCCATGAATCTGGAATTGTGTGAGCAAATATTGCAGATCCATTTCTGTAAATGTCACTCTGGTCGCCCCGAATATCATGAGAGATTCGCAGCGGTGGTATTTCCCGCCGGATTTAAGGTCGCGCGACTTGAATCGCGCCCTTCGTGCGGTGTGAGAGATAAGTCTGTTTCATGTATATTTTACAAACCAGGCAGGAAAGCGCTAACGCCAGTTTATTTTGGAAAGAGGCGGATACGAACGAGGAGGACGAGAGAGCGGCTGAACCGGGGCGCAATTTTCAGACAATTTCGTGTAATAACTTTTGCATGCGAAATTGCAATAATACGCTTTCCCGGCGAACACGTAGGGCGCTTTATGTTATGCAAAGGGCAGCCTCTTCCGTATTTCCTTCCTCTCATTTCTCTTTTTTTTTCTCTTCCCCTCTCTCTTTTCTTCTTTTCGCATCAGTGGCAATGGCCATTGTGAGGTCAGTTTCCTCTTTTTTTCTTCTCTCTCTCTTTCTGAGATACTAATATCCGTCTTCTTCCCAATCCAATTCCCTTTCTTTCTACTACAATATAGTGTATGTTGGTTTTCACTTATTCATACTTCATCTGCAAGCTTGTAATTACAAATGCCGTTTGTTTCCCTCGCGATCATCGGTATTCATTAACGTGTGCATGTTGTTATATTTATTTGAACGCACTGTTTTATTTGTTTGGATTTATTTAAGAAAATCGAATACTTGATAATTAAGGATTGTTTAATAATAATAAATATAACGATATTGCTTGATAAAAAGAAAGAGAATACCGGAATTATTTGCATTTATTTATAAAGATTTAAATTATTTAACCGCATTGCTTTTTCTTCTCATTATTTATTGATGAAATATCGAGTATATCTTCAACGTTATCTATTTATGCAAAATTCTTTTGTGCAAAATTTATATCTTAATTAAAAATTTGTTACAAATTTTAATTTAAATAATTTTATTTAAATAATTGTATAATTTAGATAAACTTTCTGTGCAAATTTTATTAGTAAAAAATCTAAAAATTTAAAATAATATATTTAGATAATAAACATATTTTAGCGCTTGATGTCCGACTTAGATATGAAGGTTATACATTTTTATTAATTTATATTTAATCGCAAAATTAATAGTGTATAAAAAATCTAATATAAAATTTTTTCATAATTTACTAATATTATAGTTAAAATAATTGGAAATCTAATTCTCTCTCCCGCCTGTTCAATATACAGTTTATAAAATGCTGACTATTTTTTATTCAAGTGTAAATTTAATTTGATCTAAAAAATAATTCTCCCGCTACCTTTGCATTTTGTCTTTAATGAAGATTTTTTGTTGTGATTATGTTTTATTAGAGGTCGATAGTACTTATTCAGTATACTTCTTCATGATACTTCTTCAGTATTTTTATAGATACTGCCGCATTACTAACAGAAGCGAAGCGGATGGAAAAGTATTTCGAGTTCGAGTGACAACTTGTCAGATGCAAATATAGCGATCGCGGATATTAAAAGACATAGTATTATACAAAAAAATGCAAAGTAAATTTTATTTTCTTTCTACGCGAATGTAAAACAATTTTCCGTGCAAACTTAAAAAGCAAGGTAAGGCGGGGCAGATTTGTAGAAGTATGATTGAAAATATTAAATAAATAGAAAGAAAGTCGAAGCTGCGCATGCAGATTTTTCATCAAGAAAAAAACCGTACTTCCACAGTTTGCAATATTTTCTATACAAATTGGCATAAAAAGTATTGAAATAGATAATTTTATGGCTATAATTACATGAGAAGAGCGAGTTGAATTCTTGTGTCGCAAAAACTTACATTATTCTTGATAATTTGTTTTTAATTGTCTATATATCCTATAATGGTCCGGAACTTTCAGATGTGTGAAATTAATTAACAAAGGCAAAAATTAAAAGCACGTATCTAAATTAATTTTAATTGTGTATTCTTATTAATTTTTGTAAAATGCATAATGTTTACAGCACTTTTTTTACTGCCATATTTAACTCAAGTATATTTTATGTGAAAATACTAACATTAAAGAGATTTATGATAGGAAATTATGATGTTACAAAGTTATTTTCCAGTGCATTTTTTAATTACTTTTACAAAATATATTTCTTGAATATTTAGAAAATTAAATTTACAAAAAGAATTAAATTCTATTTAACAGAAATAAGCATATTAAAAATTTTTATATAACGCTCTTTATAGCTCATTTAATATTAAAATTGATTTTGCAAAACATGTTTATAATATATTCAAAGTTGTTCACGTTATGATTAATCTATTTTATTTTATTGATAGAAAAATATATCCAAAGTTGTTTCTAAATTTTTCAATTTAATTTAACACACAACCAGCAATGTTTATGAAACAGTCTATTTTTCGTAACGTACATAGAAAAGTAAAATAGAGTCGACCAAAAAGAAAATTATTATTCTCCGACTCGACAAAAAGTACAGAGAAATTGTGGTCACATAAATACACGTGACATTTCAACTGCAAGGACGAGTGTTTTTTGATAATCGTGCTGCTAGAACAAAGAAAGTATTCGCATTTTATGTTGGTTTATTTGCAAACAGGAGCTCTCAAAAAAATTTATGTCTTGCGAATTTATACAAACTAAGAAAATGAAATGTAGACTACAAAAGAAGAGAAAAAAAATTGCAATAAAAATAAAGAACAGCGTATATCTCTCGCAATTCAATAAATGTAAAAGTTACATAGCAAGAAAATCGTTTTATAATCTTATTATTTTAACAACTAAGAATAATATTATTTTATTTTTTTACGATGACAAGCTTGCTAGAATGTTCATCCATCTGTGCGTACATGTATCAATATTGTGTAATATATATTTTTTGATACATTAATTTATATTTTGAAAATAATACAATTTGACAATATACATTTTGTTTAAAATATATATATATATATATATATATATCTGTTTTATATTGTACAATCTAAATTAAAATAGTTGGATGATTGATTTTCTTTCTTCTATTTATAAAATAATATAGAAAATGCTTATTTGTTTTTTTTTTAATTTTATTTTAATGTAAAAAATATTTTTTATATGATTCAATCATATAAACGATGCAATTAGAATAATTCAAAATAGTTCATACATCAATATTCGAGAAAATTGAAAAAAGTAGTTATTTAATAGCAAATTGATAAATCTAAATATTATTGAAACTTCTAAATGTGAAATTTGTAATTCTAAATTTTGAGCAAAATTTAGATTTATTTAAATTCCGAAATCAATTTTCAAAAAATTTATTCATCGAAGCTTTATCTGTTTGAATTATGTCATTATAATAATTGGATCTATCGTTTTTTAATATTTTAATTTTAATTGCAATTATAAACTTAATCCTTCTCCGCAAGATATTGAAGAGTTATTTTAGAGTACCGATAAGAGCGTGTGCAGGATATATCGAGCGTGCAATAGTGCTGTAACAACACGAGAGTAAGCTTCATCTTCATACTCTGGAAATTGAACGTGACGGGATTCGTACATTCAAGTGTCCCGGAAATGGTGTAACGCTTCGCGTTACACATGCCGTGATGTTTTTTTATACTTGTTGACGGAACTTCTAGAAATACAATTTAGCAAAGTTGCAAGATCAAACGGAATCGCAAACGTCGACGTGCCGTGTTTCATTTCATGTAAGCAAACAGAGTGTACTCGTGTTTCTTTTACGGCATCAATCACTTGAAAAGTGTTTCAAGAAACTTGATCAATCTTGTGACAAATTGTTATTTGTTACCATTATATGTATACATGTATACATTATGTATACATTATATGTGTATTATTGTCAGGTGTACACGCAAATATATGATTTATTTTACGTTGTTTATACTATCAAGATTTGATTCAAATTATCTTAATTTTCATTTTTGCAGCTTAATAAAATACAGAGAGATTTTTAGGATTTCGTTAAATTATTATTGTAATTAATTATTATTGTAATTAATTCCGTTCTGCGACGTAATTAGCGCAACGGTAATGATACTGCTATTTCCAATCTCGAATACGACATCATTAGCGAAAAACTGACAATGAGATGTTTCATATCCAATAATTCAATTTCAAGTGTTGCTACCGTTATTTTCAAATTTCTCTCCGCGAGTTTACATTTAACTATGCATGCATATCATCCAACATGATAATTAAAATAAAACCGTAACATAGTCGTTCCATTTGTAGAACTAGGAACCGAGGTTGGACAAGCTATATATTTCATTTTTTTTTTTTTTTTAAGGACATGTCACGGCGACCGGATATGTCCGAGTATAATAAATTCAACCCTCTTTCGTCATCCGGTTCTCCTTTACTTATGCTTCATTCGAATATAAATCCTCGTATGCGTACAATGTGAGTAGTGAGCCTTCATGAATATAACACATAAAAAGTCATTTCGCACAGACTCGAATATATTAACAATTCACGCAAAGAAAACGCAGAGATCACAAGTACTTAAGGATCCAGCATTTGTTAAATGCATATTAATAAATATATTTTTAACAATTCATACATAAATTATATTTTTTTATATAAGTATTATCCATCAATTTATATATTGAGATATATCCAGCGTAACGTGATATAATCTTGGATTTATTACTTAATTTTAGATTGTTTTTTCTAAAAAAAAAAAAAGCGAGAGTTAATTATTTTTGCATCTATATTTTGAAAAATTTTGAACTTTAAATAAATTGCATTTGCTAATCCATGAAATGTATGCTCAAGGGATCAAAAGTTAGAATTGAAATATCGATGAATTAAGAGGCATGAAATATTGACAAAATATTAATGATGATGATCAATTTCCATCGATTTATAACGGAAAATTATCCGCGCATTGTTTTTTAAGCTCTTCTTAAATCAATCAATTGAGAATAATGTTTACAATTAACGTTCTACATGTGTACATATGTCAAAGAACTCATTGATGCAAGTGATACATTGATCAATATTGGTAATTATACCAATATGTCTGAAACGGAATGTTGTCGTATTTTAGAATCATTTGTCATCAGTTATTGGATATTAATAAATACAATGATGAAATACCGTTGCTGTAAATCAAAGAAATTTTAAATTATATTCACACATTGTACATTATAAATGTTGATGCATATAATTAATTGTTTATAATATTAGAATTTCCTTTATTTCTTATTGACACATGACTAATGAACGTCAATTTTTACTGATCAAAATAAAAATAAAAGTACAATTTGCAAGTACGCATTTCATCAACAATCATTGTTATAAAAATGTTTAAACGTACATATTTAATATATGATTATGCAATTGAAACACATTACTTATAAAATCATGAATCTTTCTTTGAACAAAAAGTAATTATTCTTTTATTAATTTTTAATTTTTATTATTATTTTATATTTTTTAGTATCATTTTTTGTTTTCAAAGATATTTTATTTATAAAATAAAATTTTATCGTAATAGTTTGTTCGATTATCTTCGACAATCACTCGTTCCGTTTTAACGATTATCTTGTTTAGTGTTTACGATCAATACAAAATTTGATTTGCATCTTGTTGAAACACATTATTTTTTGAATAAATATGTGTATTAAATCTTATTGGTTGGTTTTTCACAAATATTTAAATAGAGAGTCAAGCGAATATTGTAGACATAAATTTATACAAATAATTACAATTAATGCGTTGATGGTAATTATGATGTTTCTATTCGCTGACAATCTGCCAGCGTCTAGAATATTCATCACTGTCGTTCCCAGAAGAAATTAAGTTGCACGATAACAATAAAATGGATTCGACAAGACTAGAGAGACTATGCGAATTTAACTCTCTTCGGGGTACTAATCACATTACGCTGCGGACTCGATCCTCGCAATGTTTCTTGTTCGATACTTTTCACGACAATTAGAAGAAAGTTGCGTTCGGTTAACGAAGTACAGAGAGATTGCGGGTACGTATTTCTCTCCGCTAGACAAAGGGACGCACCGGTAACAAATAGTACCGCGGTTTCATCCGAGAATATCGCAACTTGGTCGTCGTGTCCAGGATGTTTAATTCAATGGGGCGGGAATAAGTAATGTACCTTTGATAAAGTCATTCTCCTTCTCCCTCCCCCCCCCTCCCTTCCATACTTCGGGGACCACAGTGCATCCTCCCGAGTGCTTCAGGCAACGAAGCTTGATTATACAAAGACGAGAGCAATTCCGTCTCACGACTCGACGTTGTCCTCCCACCACCCATGGATATTCCGTTTTATGAATCGACACCATAATCCTTCCTCAGCGTGTATTAACGGTAATCTTTACTGTTAAATCGAGCTTTATTCGGGATTCTCAGTATTAACACCAGCTGTTGCTCGCTTTCGCGAACAAGCAAATGAACGAATAACCATCTTTCGGCAATTTAATTTACGCGAGACTTACTTAAGATTTTGGTAAACTAAATTTGCTTCTGCTTGATGATTTGGATAATTTATTGCGGTTAGACAAAAAAAGTTTGTATGTCTTTTTGATTATTTTATTCGTTTATAATGTTCGTTAGAAATGAAATAAAATCACAACAAATATAGAATTTTTGTGTTCAATCCGAGATTACGCCTCTAGCGTTTCTATTCAAAAAGTTAAGGTAAACAGTAGTATATACCTATGAAAAGCTTAGGTAAATATAAAGTTGCCCCAGGAAAGGTACTGCTACTGACAAAGTTCGATTTTCATGTCTGAATTTGCAAATACACTTGCCAAAAATTTAATCTTTACAATATCAATGGTAAATATTGTGTAACCTAGAAACTAAGGGCTAAATTTAAATACTTGTTATGGTAGAATCCATCTGACAAATAAAATGAAATATATATTTAACGCTATTTCGAATATCCTGTATTTTATAAGGAATCCTGTATATTCTACAGATTGTTTGGTATAAGTAATTAAATTAATTAAATATAAACCAATGTTGGACAAATCTAATTTAATTGTGATTAGAGATTAATGTCAAGTTATTTAGTTATTATATTTAATACAAATATTAGTAAGATGTAAATAATTTGAAATGCCAAAATATACATATATCAAAAGACTGAAACAAGAGTTTATAAAACAAAATATAACAAAATTTTAAGAGCAAACTCTTACAAACAACTTTGCTTATTAGAATCGAGGAACTTTTGCTGCTAATCGACTTATGATATTCAAATTACGAACATATATAATATAATATATAAAATATATGTGGAAGTTGTAATGTTTATGCGCACTCATTCGAGAAAAATTATGGTCAGACAACAATGAAATATTACAGTCTGCTGGAAAGTTTGTTGCTATGCACTAAGAAACGTCAAATCTTCAATTCCAAAAATGTTTTTATCAATTTGTTTATTCAATTCTTGTTTAAAGATTCAAGATTAATTATATTATTTAAAAAATTACATGACAACAATAAGTGAATTTATTAATTTTATTTTAAATAGCGGCGCAAAGTTACATAAATTTTAAAAACTTTCAATGATTTAAAATGTGTAATGATTACAATATATTGCAAACCATATATATAATGCTGCGAAACAGCTGATTTGCGTCATTGAAGAAAGTCATACTCGCATACTTTAAAAATGCAAAAGAATAAGAATTAGCCTTTACGTATAACTAACACAAACTGCATAAATGTTGTATATAAATGAATTATTCTTGATAATTTTTCTCTAAAGGATTGCAACAGGATTGGATATAATTTTAATACGCGCAGCAAACTTTAGTCGCGCCATGTTCCAGTGCGTGTTATAATTTTTATTGTCCACTTCCCAATAGAATTCTATTGTGTTTAGAAATTTAATATCACCACATACATGCAGCACTCTCATTGACATGCTGTTTTAAGCTCAATTCCTATTCTACTTTTATTCGAGCTGGCAACTTTGCTGATTTTCATTTTCATGTCGAATATACGGGCACGAAATGTATCGAGGAACGAAATTGCGAGAATTGCTTATTAGTGACAATTTTGATATGCGCATATAGTTTGTAAGTTTAAGTTATATGTATATTCGCTTTAATATCAAATGTTACTTTATTAACTAGCTACGAATATTCATCAAACAAGCGGTAGGAAACGTGATATATTTCGATGATACAGAATTTATGGACTTTTCATAAAACAAATAAATTTGCCAACTGTGCATTCACATGCGGTATATTTATTTTTATGATGTAAAAAAATGAATTCTCTTTCTTTGTGTGATAACTTTTCATCTCGTTTACATCGTCAATTCGTAAACGTATCATGCACGGTGCATGATATGTATGTATTAATGTTGCTATCTATTATAAAAAAACGGATAGTTTTTAATTGTATGTATAAAAATGTTACTACTATTGTTCTTGTTGCTAGCAATGTTATTTTATCTCTATGTTTTATAATAAAATATTAAAGATCCGTCGTGCATATTTTATAAATAAAACGCTGTCAATTCATCGCGTGTTACATTAACGACATTCAATCTTTTCTTCTGATCTTACGATCATCGAAATGACGGACAACGGCATGTCGTATAAAAACGGACATTTTTGCCCTTTGTAATTTATCTATTCCGTCATAATGTTAAGGAGAAAAAAAGAAATCTGCGCGGAGGGGTGTAGGGGTATGCCATTATTGCTCTTCTCGTGCCAGCTTGAAATGGAATTTTTTTATGACAGGCAGCTCTTACGGGTCGCATTTGTGTTGAGTGAGAAGAATGGACAGATTCTAATTCGGTCGGAAAACATATATATAGCGAACCGTTATACATGCCACGCGTGTACGTGTACGCACACAGACACACGAGAATTAACAAAGACAGAAAATGGCAGAGCACAGTCGATCATCATCGAATATCCTGGCACTTTGGGAACGAAACACGGCATCAGTCTCGCACAATTTGAATTGCCAAACGCGCGCGTATATCGGCAACTTGAAAATAGCTTAATCGATCATCTAACTCATTTTGCATTACCTTGGCTGTCATGCCGTAAGTTACTCGCTCAGCGACTCGATAATGCTTTGAATTATAATCACGGAAAACGATATATATATATTGAATAGTAGCTTATACAGCGAATGATCGATTAACCATAAAAGG
The DNA here is from genome assembly GCF_021464435.1 of Cataglyphis hispanica. Classification (NCBI taxonomy): domain Eukaryota; kingdom Metazoa; phylum Arthropoda; class Insecta; order Hymenoptera; family Formicidae; genus Cataglyphis; species Cataglyphis hispanica. Next base: position 2,568,480 of record NC_065965.1, on the reverse strand, counting down.
ATCAAAACAAAATTATGAAATGTCGGGCTATAATTGTCTAGGATTGAACTACTTGCTATTAAAAATAAAATTATATTAAATAAAATTTAAATAAAAATAATTTAAATTTAAATAAAAATAAAATTTATTTATATTTATAATGCATGTCTAATCTTTGCAAAGACACAGATTGAATTATATAGCTATTATATTTAAATATTATAATATACATAATTTTTATCAAATATTTTACAATTAAATAATTATTAAATTATAAAAAGTTAATAAAGTTATCAAGTATTAGAATTGATGTATCTGGCGTTTGATGAGTATTATATTTTAGTGTGACAATTATATTTTATGATATTATATTATTCATCTGATGTTCATACTTAATAGAAGATCGAATTGAGTTTTATATTCACGCAATATCACACGCATTAAAACCACTTACAAATCGAAAAGCAATTAGAGAAATGACCGATTATCAGTCGTGTATCGACCTTTCTAACAATAAGCGATTTGCATAACGCATGAATAATTATAATCAAAGTAATTAATTGCTCCCCACGCACGCTATCCGTTCTCACAAATTGTCATCGGTACGATCTGCAAAATAACTAAATCATGATCTTACATAGGTTTGTAGTATTATTATTAAATCAATTTGCACAGTTGCATTACGCATCAAAGAAGATAGCCAGAAACATTTTTCAGCCAGCTAGAGACTTTTCTGAAAATGTAAAATACATCTTTAACATAAGACAAATTAAAGTTGGAATTATATGCTCTATCATTCTTAGTAATTTAAATATATTTTGTCTTATGGAAATAAGAACTACTTTCTTCTTAATAAGTCTCCTTGTATGTAATTTTATCCAGTCCTGAAATATTTCATTGTATGAATCTTTCATTTTGTAAGAAATTTGTCGCTGGTTCTATCAAGATTAATAGTTTTAAATTTTTGTTCTTATTCAAAAACTTCAAAAAAAAAAAAATATTTTGTGTAAAAATAAAAATACTTAATCTTGTCTTAAAGAGTAAGTAACTAATTAATTTATTGCCGGATATGAAAAAAAAAAAACAGATAGATCATTTTTTTAGTGTACTGTGTTTCCAGAATATTAATTCACCAATAGCTTCCTAAAAGTATTCATTCCGCAGTGCATTCGTACCAAATCCATTCATTTCATCAAGCGCTTTCCAGATAAATAGAAACATATATGAATGACAATTTTTCGCTTATAAAAATATAAAATACCTATAGAAAGATGAAATTCTATTGAAACTAAACTAATCCCTTACGCAACTATATACTATTTACACTCGTTAAATTCTACCAATTTCATGAGCACACTCCGCTATCTGAATTAATCCGAGCGCGTTATGGGATGAATTTCGCAAATTGATTTATTTTATGATAGAAGGAGTGACAAATAAGCGCGTAATGCGGATGATTAAATAGTGTTTTACTGAAAAATTGTTGATGTCCTGAGAGTGGGACACACAAGAAACCGATAATGGGTGCCTGTTAATTACTCGTTTTAACAAGTCCGGTGAACGCCGCTGATGGATCTGCGACACCCAGCGGGACGATTCATTACGACATTGCGAGCGAAAAAATTGTACGCTTAATGTGCGCGAGCTAAAGCTGCTCTATCGAACGGATTTGCGCCTAACTTCTCTTTTCTTTCTCTTTCTCTATTGTACCGGAAAATACTGACCATTTCTGGCCGGTATGGAGCGTTGAGCGTAAATCCGAAATGGAACAGTGGATGGCGATCGATTGGCAATTCGTGAAATTACGCCTCGTGAATGAAGACGAATAGTTGAATACCAGTGTATCGTCTATTTCGTGTGTTCACGACAGCCGAAACTCGCTATGCACGTGTCGCGATTCTGACAATAGCTGTGATCCCGTGTCGTTCAAACACCATCTATTTCCAATGCTTCAAGCTACATGTATAAAATATTTTTTTAAATGTTTGTTAAAAAGTTTGTTAAAAATTTTTTATTTTAATTTACTCTTTATTATCGATTAGAGAGACAGATATGTAAATTCTTTAATATATGTATGTGTATGAAGATAAAAAAAAATAAATATATCTATAATGATATTGATTATTATTTCGATAAATTCGATAAATTTTAAAAAACTTGGACTGTCAAGTGCGTTTTATTCACACTGATAATTTAATTAAAAAATTCCACGCACTCAAATAGATAAGAGATTCAACATTTGATGTAATAAACGTCACCAAGTAAAGTTTTATATTGTCCCATCCTGAATATTCTACGTTTCCCTCTACGCGCAGTTGATATAATTTCAGCAGCAGTATCGTACGCAAAAAGTCCATAAGTAAACTCCAAACTAAACTTTCAAGCTAAAAACGGAACCCTAAACTCGGCCGGATAGGATAATCGATTAGCTTTGAGCATTTTTATTACCTAACAGCGCAAAAGCGTTCGAGAGAGAGCTACCGTCCAATAAAATTCCTTCCGCCAGAGATATAAGTTGGAGAACGCATTGCATATTCAGCGTGTACAGTCGATTGCATATTCGGCACCAAAAATTCGCGCGGCATCGCTGATAAATTGTATTACGTTTTTCGTCTAGATTGCAAATCGAAGTCCCCGCTTTCGTTTCTCCTTTTTGCCCCCTCTCATCATCGTCGTTCTCCGCGGAAAAAGGTGTAAAATTCAATTAAAAAATCAAGCGAAAATCTTCCGTTGATTTTCACAAGTAAATATTATTGTTCATCGTATGTTTGCGATAATAACGAAATAATGCATAAACTGGATCTATGATCTCGGTCGGTTTATCGGCGTCGCTTTTGAGTGTTATTATATAACGATTGCTGCTGTTATTATTATAACCAAAATGTCACCAAAATTATTGCGTTACTATTACTGCCATTTTAAGCATATGCATCGTTAATCCTTCATGCACATGTACGCTCATTGCACGGCTATTAGCACGATATTTGAAACAACGTCAATTGCACTCTATTCGTTAATTATTAATTGATCACTAAACAAATTTCATTACAGTATTATAATATTTATGTTTATAAATAACTAAAATTTTGTCGAGTTCAATGAAATTTTATTTCATTATTTAAGTAAAATTATACTCAAGTATTAATTTACTTTTACTTATAAATTTACTTTTTAATTATAAAACATAGTTAGTATAAAATGTAAGAAGATTAGTAAACTAATAACGTAATTATAAACAAAATATAAATAATGTCAAAATTAATAAAAAATTAGAAATCCTTGATATTAGTTTTTCAATTATAAATATGCTGTTTAATCTTTTGTAATAATGTAATGCATATAAAATTTTTAATTGAATATTTAAGAATAAATGAAACATAAATTTTCTTCATACGTTTATTTAAGGAATCAGAGAATTTTCCCTTTTAGCTTTTCTTCTGTTTGATCAGTTTGCGCGCGCGAGCATGTCTTTCTAATTGCATTTTTAAGAAATTCAATTTTTCCATGATAAAAATTTTGCAAAAGTATTATTTATAAATAAAACTTTGTTAAGTAGTTTTGATAAAAGTATGAGTTATACAAAGATTAATAATATCCATCATGAATAATTTCATTGTAAATCATTCAAGCATTAAATCCCGCTACAAAAATAGACACATTTTCTCTCGAAACATTTCGTATGCCTTATCACTTCACAGAAGATATTAACGATACATTCGCGCACGCACACACCGACATGAAAAACAAAACAAATGGGTTTCACTTACGGATCTTGGAACTACACTTTAAGGAAACACTGCGTACGAACTTCTTAGGGCGAGAAAGTGCTCCTGGGAATGCATCCAAATCTCGCTGCAATGCGCAGTCCTCCTGAATTTCCGCCGGATTCTCCGCCGGAGAGAAGGAAATTCTTCTCGCCGAACAATAGATCCGGGAAAATCCGTATCTCGTGCGATTAGGTGGTTACGCGCACTTTTACGCGCCGTTTATCGCAATGACGGCGACACGCACGGTGCAGTCACTTCCGGTCCATGTCCCCGTCGCCAAGGATTGTTCGACACCGTCGTCAGTTCCTCTCGTCGAGGATGCAGAGCACCGCCGATCCAAATCACCAATGGCACGCGCGTTTATTCCATCGTCACCTCGCGATCAGTCATTTCGATCTGCTCCATCGATTGCGAAAACGTTCACTCTGAGCGGTTGGCAAAAAGCGTCTTGGCGAACAAATCGCCATTCAATTAATCGTTCCTTCGCGATCGCTATCGCGCGATTCACATCCTAACGAGCCACTATTATAATACACTATCGCACTCCCCAAACGCAAACGTAGTCGCCGCGATTGTATTAAATGACAAAACCGATATGTCAAAAGCAATGTGTCAAAACCGATCGGCAAATTCAAAAATTACATTACGGTGATTCGCGGAAAATCACTGTCGGAAATCAGGGGCAAAAATCGACGTTTTCCTTCCTCGATCGATGACCGATCGGACAGCGACGAACGGGATGACAGCGACGAGGGTGGAAGGGTGAGGTGAGCCGAATGCGTGTAAAATCCAACGTTCGCGAGGCACGAACGGCACGTCGTGATGTTGGCGGGCGACTAACCTCCGAGAACCACTCTGCACCCCCGGACGCCGCGCATGCCCCCTACCTTAAAGAACGCACCCCCGCTCTCGCATCCCCGTTCGAGTCACCCTCGGCTCGTGCAGCTACTCCCCCTATCTTCCCCCTCCCCCCTCCCTCCATCCCCCACAAACCGCGTTGACTTCATCTTTTTTGACGAGGAAACCGCCACTCTCTTTTCTCGCTTCTCTCGCGCCCTCGTATATTTACCATATATGTCCACCATCGGGGCTCCGTCCATCTCTATTTATACCCCTTTCTATTTGCGTCGCGATCGCCTCTTTCGATTAGTATACGCGACATCGTAAGAATTTTTTCGTTTCGATCACCATGTTCTAGGGATGATGGATTTTTTGTTTCTTAACTTTAAAGTCGTACTATTTTCTTTCTGAACTACAAGAGCGAATAAAAAACTCCTCTAATAAATTACTCTACTGAAATGAATCAAGAATGACTCTCTTGTTCGCTTGAATTAAAGTAATCCTTTTTCTTCAGAACTTTCATTTGAGACTCCGGTACAAAGATAATTTATGTTAAATGCTTTACAAAATTGTGTAACGGATAATGATCTTTCACGAAATATGTTAAAGAATCTGCTAAAGAATTTGCTAAGATTTGCAAAAGCAGAAAGTTAAGATAATATCATTTATAAATTGCTTTTTTTAATAAATCATGTAACAGGGAATATTAACGATTTAATTAATGAAGAAAAAAACAACATTTTTACATTTCTGTTCGGAGATATATTTAATGTAAGTAAAGTATATAAACTATCGTGATTCAATGTTGAATAAAGCTGGTATTGTACCACTACATGTCACGGCGCAAATTTACCGACGAAATATGAAAACATTTTCCGCCCAGGTAGTAAAAAATACGAGCAAAAAATAGAAAATTGCGCAAGGTAATTTCTTGAAAATGTCGCGCGGGCGTGTCCCGGGAAAATACTTTTCATACGCCGGAAAAGCTGTGCTGCGGGATAAACAAGTTTTCATTTTTGTACCGTACGTTGACAAACAATAGGTTACCAGGATAAATATTCGGTTGAATCTATTCCGAATTTTTAACGGAAAGTAAACAAAATAAATTGCAAGACTACGCACGAGACCATGTATTTCTAAGAGTGCATTTCACGTGGCCGGTGCAGCCTCTTAAAAAAATTAAAGATTAAAAAATTACATTTTTTATGAAATACTATCACCGTTTTTCTAGCTTTATTTAATGACAGAAATCATACATTTTATAAATATTTGCTTTAAATGGTATAAAATGAAAAATAGGATAAAAATTTGATAAAAACATATAAAGAATTATAAGAAAATTTTGTCTTTGTTTAAAGTAGCGAAACTCTATTCGCATAGAGTTGAAAAGCCATTGATGTATCGATACATTTGGCAGAAAATTTGACCGCAGATCAAAACATGAAACTTTATAGGCGGAAAGTTGCGGCGAAGCAAGATTCTCCGGTATATAACTTCTACCACACCCAAGTAATAATGCGATCGTTTCATTTCGATTGCGCGGCACCACCGGAACATTTTTCACATCGCCATTCCGGTGCGCGTCATAGAATTCGGGGCCAATTCAACCGTCGTATTTTATGAACCATTCGAATATCCGGCATGAACTTTTTTTTCCGCCAATCCTTAATATTTCTTACAATGGCGCTTCTCTTCATAGTTGATTGTAGATTACAGCGTGTGTCGTGTTTTTCGATAACGCGCACGATAAAGGCCGGATATATACGATATATATATATCTATACTTGTACTCGCTTTCAGCGATCTTTTTCTCGGTTTACATCGGACGTAGCTAGCGGTACGAGATTATTATTTGTCACGATAACGAGAAAGAACGGCGGGTGGTTTCATTATCGATATTTTGTCGCACGATCGCGACTCTGCAGCGTCGAAGCTCCTCGAGAGAACGCGGGATTAAAGAAGAATTTAATACTCCGGGTATTCTAGAATAATTCAAAATATATACGCTCTCGTATTCTGGAATAATTCAAAATCGGAAGTACGTCGAGAGTCGCAATTCTCTTTCAATTACGAGATCATGGAGAGTAACACTTCGCGCAAAGCAACTCCTCGCTTTCGACGTGTTTTTACGATTTAAAGATCTTTACGAGGAGTCTATTGATTCGCTCGCTACGAGTACTAGTTGATGCCTCTTGTATTTCTATCTTTCCCTATTATTCTTGCCCTTTAATCGACACGTTGTGCTTCTCCAATTGAGTAAATCTCTTTGTTCTCTTCGATCAAAGAACTTCTGGTTATTTCTCATTTTGAGATAACAACAAAGCGAATCATTAAGTAATCCTTTACATAAAATTGTCCGCTGTCCGACATAGAACGTATTTTACCTACTATTTGTCTCTTATATTTAACAGCTACTTTCCTTAAATTATTTTTCCATTACATAAAACATATAAATTTTCATTAAATATCTATACTATAAACATTTTACTTGCACATAAACTCATCAAAATTATTATAAATGTATATACATAGATAAATTAAAAATATATATCTTATTTTTTATTAGAAGAATTTAATCAGAAAAAGAGAAATATATTTCGTTTCTTTTACAATTATTATAATAAAAACATATTTTTTCTAATACGTATTCTTTTGACAGTGATCTTTTATTTATATATTTTTATTCAACAAAATTATAAAATGTTTTAATAATCTATTAATAGTATAATAAGAAAAGAGAATAATTTTAAAAGAAAAGAGAGTATTTTATTTTTCTATCTTTAATTTATAAAAATTAGATGCGAATGTAAATGAGAGAAAGAGATATTATTTGCTTTTAAAGTTTCAAAAATTCACAAAGTTTTAAATCGATTTAGTGACTTTCTCATATTAAAGTCGACCAAAAATAGCTAAATAGCGGCTGTTTTAGAAACGCGTCTTGTACTTGGAAAATGAGCGCGTTTACTTTCGTTAAGGTGAGTGCCTGGGGCTGATTTACCCTCCTTATCCTCGCGTGACACCAAGCGAGGCTTTGCAGTTTTCCCGAGAGGACGGGCATAGAGAGGGAAAGAGGGAGAAGCAGAAACATTGAGCTTCAAAGAAGGACGTAAAACGAATCGTACGACTCACGAGATCCTTTCACTCTTCGAGGGACCACGAAGAGAGATTGAAAAGTTCTTTTATGTTAGTCTCTCTTCCTCTCTCACTCTCTCCCTATTTATCTATCTCTGCTTCTTCCTTGCATGGATAATCTACTTTCGCTACGCTTCCTCATTGAAATTCTTCACGATGATCGAATTCATTATCGCGCCAGCTTCGCAACGTGTGTGTTTTCAGAACCAATCTCGAACTCACGTGTTCCTTATGCTATTCAAGTGATTCATGTATCTTATCTCGCAACTTTACGATTAAGAGAAAAATAAATCTTTTATCGTTCCTATATATATTAATCGTTTTTTACACATATGTATATTTCCAGCGATTTATAATATTTTAATTTTAGCGCGTTAATTTTAATACATTTAGCAGTACATTATTATAATGTTAATGCAATAATTTAATGTTGGCACATTTAAATATGTGAATATTTGAGTACATACGCATTATCACTTTACCATTGCAGTAATTATAACTTTTTCAACAAACACGTGGTCGCAGTCGAAAATTTATAAAAGCGATATTCCAACAATTATCAAAACAACGGGCAAACTCCAACTAAAATTTTATTATTATATAAATGTAATTCGATAATTATCCGATTAAAACATACAGCAATTCATTATTTATTATCTTGCAAGTAAATTTTATTACAATTAATATTGCATCAAATTTTTGCCAAAAATTTTCAAAATAACAAACAATTAATCAGCGCTATTTAGATTTTAGATGAATAATTAATGATAAGCTTACAAATCAATCAGAATTCATTTTTGGTATTTTTCGCGAAACACGTATAGAAATAATTCGGTTTGGCAAAAAAAGTAGTCGCTAATAATTGATAATCACAAGTCAACAAACGCTAATTAAAAGTCAACACTGCTATGAAAGAAAATTCTCAAAGTTCCGGAACATCGTCAAGTCGAGGAAGAAAAGAAGGAGAAGGACCGTCGTTTCTTTTCTAGGTCGTACCATCCTCGTGCATTTAGGACGGCGTGATGCATCAAGACCGAGATCAATGAGCTCGATCGTTAGTCATGTGTCGCGGCGCGAGACGTATTCAAATTCAAACCGGTTAATGGGAAAGTTCAGGCGGCGTGAGTTTCTAAATCAAAGTGTCGGATATCGACTCTCGAAGACGTTCACGAGAGTCGACAGCGACGATGTTGTGTCAGCGATACTAATGGCCAATTTGGGTTCTTTCCCATAGTCGACGATACGTCGCGCATAATCCAACGGATTACTCCGCCGACTGATCAATTTTTTTTCATGAGACGCAGAAGAAATTTAAATTCGCTCAACGGAAATAAGATCCTCAATCACGTATCCTTAAAATACCTGGTTGAATTTTAAAATAAACCGTGATTGTGTGTAGACATATAATAAACACAATAACTTCTGTATTTTATGCTTATCAAGCAAAAACGCTATCGATAAAAAATTTCATCTCTTTAGTTTTTATTGGAAGTTTTTATCTGCAATACAGTCTTCAGATAGGTGTCATTCTTTTATACATCCTTATTCTTGTAAAACAAAATAAAGTTGGTCGTTTTAAATGTAGTGTTTTTTGAAATACATATTATCTTTAATTCGTATAATTAATGTAATTATATGTTACGTATAATAATATGTAAATAAAAAATGTATTAAATACTAAAAATGCATAATTAAACAATAAAATATAAACAAAATTATTTTTTAAATTATTGCGTTATCTAAATGTACAATAACTTAACGTTAAAAATTATATGCATATATACTCAACATATATAATATAATTTATATAACATTTTTTCATATATTATAAAATATATATCAAAATTCTATTATTATATGTCATAGCGCGGTCAAACGTTACTGGAGGGCAGACAGTTTTCGTACGATTTGCAAGTGTGCGACACACAAAGAGATGCCTGACACGAGCACTTCGTCTCGTACGCCGCATAGATCAATTGAGCAACCGTGTCGCGTGTCCCCGACGTTTTCCTGCGCTATTCCATTGTAATTCGAAGTCCTACCAGCGGTCCTCGGCAGGTGGTGGCCCACGGTAGACGCCGAGCATTTACCAGGTCACAATGCAAAGGATGAAAGCGGCTGCCGTACGACTCGGTAGTGTCGAAATTCGCGGTTGCGGAATCTCGAGATCGCGCGAGATTCTACCTCGTTCACTTGGAACGAATCGAGTTTATCGCGGCTTGGTATGCTCGATAAAACGCGCCCGGCCACCGTACTGCGACAATTGCAAAATTATGCCTTACGATTCACAATTAAATTCAAACGGTACATCGAGTGTCGTTAACGGAACGCAATATTGCGCGACCTATTACGACACACCAATCGATTTTGACTAATTAAATACAGGGGGAAGGGGACGGAGGGCGTGCTGCGTATTGATAACGCAATTTAATAATTGTACGTTTTCCCAATTACACGCGCGACTCGGCCGCCCATACTGTGTGTGCATGCGACGAAATACAAATATTTAACAGAAATTTAAATTATGCAACTGATAAAAAATTTATCTTTGTACTATATATTTCTGGCATATTATATTCTTTCATAAAGTTTTCTTGTGTATACAATGTATGTTCACATAAAACCGCATATTGGCCCTCTTACTGAGCAAGGAGAAAGAACACGGACTCATCATCCAAGAGTATAACTTACAAGCTTCTAACCAAAGTAACTTTTAAAACTGATGCGAGTTAAGCTTTTTAAACTTTGCGATACTGCTGAAGTACTTGGCCTACTATATAAATTTACACGATCAACTTTCGCTAACCAATCTATCAATACGACTAAATTTTCGCTTTTGAAAATGTTAATAATGAATAGATTATTAACATATGAGAATCTTGTATTTCCATTTAAATTAATATATCTTATATGTATATTATTGAATTAAAAATTAATACGTTATTCATCTAATTAAAATTAGTTAATTTAAGTAATATCCCTTTTTTCAAAACAATCAGAAGGAAAAAGAATTAAGCCGTATATAAGGTAGAAAAGTGTCATTCATTGTTAGCAGCGTGATTAAACTCGGCTGAACCGCCATTTCGCTTACCGAGATTGCGAATAATGTCGAGATTATAGCTCTACCACTCCGACGCCGGCGAGGGAATATTTATGCCCGTGACAGAGGATTGCACGGCCGCGGAAATGCACGTTGAGGTAAAAATAACCCACAGCTACAGCTGCAACATGCTAGACACCGTAAACACAAATTTATTAACGAGCCGGCACCATCCGAAACAACGACCCCCGGTCGACCCGGCCTGCTTTCTAGTTTATCAGAATTAAGGATCGGCCTTTCGGGGTCAGCTCTCCCCGCGGATTGACGTATTTGCGGAGAATTAGCGAAATGGGCTATTTTGATATGGGAATTATTCACGATGCGATTGATTATGAATGATATATGACGACTTTACGTCAGAATAATGACTCCTGACATTTCAAGATTTAAAACTAAAAAAAAGATATTATTTAAATATAATTACGCTTTTTATCCATTAGCAAAGGAATTATTGTAAAGATATAATGATATGATTTTTATATATTACATAAGTATTATTATTATTATTATGAAAAAAAATTATATTCAATAAATGTCTGTTTTTATATATATATATATATATATATATATATAAATCGCTCTCACATCTGCCTTTGAAATATTTGTTAAAGAAAATTAAATATAAAAAATGTCTTAATTATTTTAAAACTTAAAACTCAGATAATATTACAATTGAATTATGGCCTCTTGTAGCTAGAAAGCACGAGTAACTGACAATTTCGGCAATTGTCACGAATGTTAAACTGTAACGGGCGCACAATGATGTTCTACGCTACCGCGAAATTCTCTCGTTTGTCGCCGGTTATCTCGCCATCTTGTTAATTAGCGATTTTCGGAGGTACGATCGGGGGTTTCCTCTGACGTAAAATTAATCATGCGGATCTTTTCGCGTATGCGCACGCGGCGGAAGCGCGGGACGTCTATAAAACATGCGCGCGTTCATTAACGCTTGCGCGAGAGAAGGCTGTATTAAAATGTACGATATTAAAGGTGACGTGCACATCTTTCAGAAAATGCGGGGATGAGACACAATGTCTCCGCGCTATAAAACGCCGGCTGTAGTTACGACGACTATCACGACTACGCGACAACGAGAAGGGAATCGAAGTTTTGATGAAACTGGTAACCGCATTTTGGCAAAGGATCCTTTGAAGCAGAGGACATCGTCACGCGAAACTGCAACGTGGCTTGATCGATGAAAGGCTAAACGCGTGGGAGACATTAATGCAGTATGCAAGCGAGCGCGGTGGTATTCGCAGCTTTACAACGCTTTTTCTAACCACGTAACTGTTATTTTTTTCTATTTTTTTTAAAGAGATGCGTCGCGCGGCACGATCGTAACGTTATCATCGTAAAGCAAGAAAGCGAATGACCGGCGATGAAAATAGCTATGTTTAATATGCAAATGTACAATTTTCTAAAATAGATCGCGCCCTCGCCATATCGCATGATCTTTTATGAAAAGGGGTGAGAAAGATAGCATATTAATAGTTCCCTATTTCTATTAGCGCTAATAACTGAATGATATTACATCGAAAAATTATATATTATATAATTATAGTAATGTATTATAACTCCATATGCAATAGAATATTTTTTAATTAGAATACTTTCTCTCTATTTCTTTATAAAACTGTAAAAAAAAAATTATTATTAAATAAAAAATAATGTAATTTTTAAATTATCTTTCAAATCGTTTCGATTTTTTGTATAACAATAAAAATATTTAAAATTACTATATATAAATAACTAATACTGTTATTATATTGAAATTATAATTAACTGTGTAGAGAAATTATCAAATATTAATAGTGTACAAGAGTGTGTATATTTATTATTGTGTAAAAGCAGATCCATCAAACGTAACTTTATCAAAACAGTTCCATCTTCAAATCTCATCTTGAAATATGGATTTTCGTTTCAAATGGTTTTCCAATATTTTCATTTTTGAAGAATTCTGTCTGTTTTCGTAGTCGCAGCATTCTAAATTGAAATCTCGCGGAGAATCGACAGCTGCATCAGTTTTAGAATAGAAAATTCAAGATAATTTATTGCACAACAATGAGATCAACATAATTTATTACACATAAATGTGGAAAAGAGATTTTTTTAATCTTCTTCATCTAAAAATTATTAGGTAAAATTGACTCGGCAGATCCAACGATACAAAAGTTAACATTTAAATAAATTCATAATTTTTCAAAGTTTATTATATTTAGTTTTAAATTGAAATACAGTTTTATATATACGTCTTTCAGACTACTTATTGTATAATTAATATGCTATTTTCTACTTTTATCTTTTTATTTTTAAAAATATTCTTTAACTTGTCCGTGTATTGTATCTACATTAATTATGTGATTATCAGATGAGCGCGATTAAACAAGTCCTTTAGTGCTTTTAAGTGCATTTAAATATTATGAAAAATTAGTTTCTTAAGTATACGTTCTAAATGTTGTTTCGTTTAGTCTGATGTTTAGTTTCATACAGAGTTAAATATTCACGTACACGTCTAAATTAAGCAAGTCCTTTCGAGATCCTTTTGCCTCATTATACGAGAGAAAAATCTTTTCCCCTTCTATCATCCGTTTCAGCGTTCTCTGCACTTAAATCCGTCTCGCATCCCAACTTTCCGCATTACGTTTAACCCAAAATGCACCGCTCATATCTATGCCGCGCTCTGTGCAGTTCGTGAACTTTGCGTAGTTTATACAAAGCCGCGAGCGATCAAAGTTTCAAAACCCGGAGACTCGAAGAAACGATTCTATCCGGAAATTTCCGGTACCGATAAACCGCCGCCAGCGTGTCGTCGGAACGTCCAGCTTTCTTGCCGCAAGGAACAATTCTTTATCTCGAAGACGAACGACAAAGAAGCGAATTTGTCTGTCATATAATCTATATATATATATATATATATATATATATAGATTTATATATTACAAAATTATGGCGCTTCGAAGTAAGGAATGTGCCAAGAATTCCTGAAAACACGTTCTCTCGTTGGAGAACATTTTGAGATTCCAACGGATTTCGCAATATGCGTCTGCGTGAATAGCTCCAACTTTTACGTTTCTCTCGCACACCAACACACAGCCAAAAATACACTCACAACCAAAACACAATTTATGTGGTAACACAACCGCAGAAGGGTACCTCTCTAAGGAATCCCGTCTCGGAATTCGCTTCGCGACGGCAACCGCTCCTAATTTCATCTACTGCTGGAATAATGGGAACCCGCGCCGCGGGTCGCTCTTATTCTGTCATTATGAGAACGTGTTTTCGTTCTCGCATTGATTTATAAACATATAGTTACTGCATATTTGACAAAAATAATAATTATTATATTCCGCTATAGTTATTATCAAAAATCATGCATAATATATGTATATATTTATAGTAATAATAAATTAATAATATATAAACTTTTTTTTTATTAATGTAGAGTAAAAGAGAACTCGGATTTATTTTTTCTTTAATATGTGTTTTAACTAATATGGAACATAAATAAATTTGTGAAGGAAAAATAAACTACTTTGAGAACTTTATTTAAAATAATTTTTGAAAAAAAAACAAAAAATTTTAATCCATTTTAATCAACGGTCCATTAATTTCAGATAATATTAATATAAATCTAGTATTTTCATTGATCATATTTATTGTGATGAATTGCCCGTTCTCAGTTTATCATTCACGCTATAAGATAGCTTTCAAAATCGCATTATTTCTCTGCAAGTTTCGACTAAAGATTGAAATCGGAAAAGCCATGATATATGGCCCAGAATTCAAGACTCGAAAGTAGAGTAGATCCGATCCTCAGCTAAACGACGTATAAGATCTCCCAAGTTAAATTCGGTTCTAAAAACCACTATACAATAATGGAATGTGTCCATGTATCAGGCTATATAATGCCATATAGTGTAAATGGCAAATGGACAGGTAGAGTGCGATAGACTGGCAGTCGACTTTCGTCGAAAGTTTTGAGGACAACTTTCTCTCTCCTTTACGCGCGCAACCTTTTGTGATCGTTAAATCGTAACGCGCACGTTCCACCCTCGTATATATACAATGGCAACTGTAATGGTATCGGGAAGATTTACAGAATATATCGCTACGTGCGTCACGTTACACCGCCACGAGAAATTTTTTCTCACCACGTTTTCTATATATACGAAAGAGATCAAGTTTTAAGAGTAGCTTTAAAGTCTAACTTGCTTGGCTTTTGTTTCCTTAGCTTTATGCACTACTATTGATAAATAATAAATATTTCGGAGATAATCTTTTCGGATATAATAAGCTTTTGTTTTTGCTTTCATTAAAAGCAAACTCGAAAATATATTCAATTGTCAAAAGCAAAATACATATCTATATCCTATTTAAAGTAATATTACCGCATGATTATTTCGACATTTAATTGCAACGCAATGCTGTATTATTTAAAGTTATATTAAATCGCTTTAATTTTGGGCATATGATTTCTGAAATTAAATATTTTTATCATATGTTAAGAAATTGAAACAGTCGTTAAAAGAAATATATGCAAGTGGAAGAATTAACCGTGAATTAAGAAAGAGAGAGACAGTTAGAATATATCGAGCATGAACAAATTTACATAACTTTCATTCAAATAGAACTATTAAATTTAATATAAATTATAACATTTATTTATCTTTTTCTTTTTCTCTTCTTCTTTATTCTATTTCTTAAATTAATTTGATTGATTAAAGTTATAGAGATTTAATAACAGATATTTTTTAAAGTAAAACTTTGCAAGAAATGAAAAGTAGTATTACTATACGATTATTTCGACATTAAATTCACAGAAATGGCAATATAATTAGAATAAATTTAATTTTGCGTATAATTCTTAAAGATGAATATTTTTATCATACGTTATGAAAGCAAAACACACGAAAAAAGAAACATCTAAAAATGCAAGAATTAATTGCACAAATTAAATTAATATTAGAAGAGAAAGGAGAGAAAGAGGAGAAGAGAGAGTTGAAAGACATATATTCATTCACGTACAGACCCGACCGAATTATTAATAGCGGATGATTTTTAGCCAACTCGGCGAAAAGTGTACGCCGTAATAAATGCGAGTATAGCGGCCATTTAATATCAATGAAATCCTTTTAGTGTCACAAATCCTACGAGCGCGCGCCCGGCATTACCGCGAAAAATCGCTCATGCATTTCCATTGTTTCCCACCCTTCTATACCGCGCCAAGAGCCACGAGCTGAGAGGATTTACACGTCGGGAGAAAAACATGCCGAGCGGTAAACGGTGGCATCGTGCCAGCACGATTAATAATGCGCTCGTTAATGCGGATTAAATAAATCGCGATGTAAATTATGCGAGCAAAAGCTAACGAGAACGAAAGAAGAAATGACAGCGGCAGTGGACGATTGCGTCTCGCACGTCGCGCATCAATAACGATTTTTAATTCTAACAGCGTGTCAACAACAAAGCCTCATCGTTTCATTCTGAGGATATAACAAAGTCCATTCAAGATTTGAATAATTTTTGTCTTTTATCGCGTGAGTACGGCAAAAAATGGGAATGTGTGACGATAATTTTTCATCGTAAAATGATAAATTATTTTTTGTGACATCGAGCAGTCATTATCATATAAAACACAACCGCGTTTAGAATTTTCTTCATTACGCGAAATCGTCTCTTAATTTTCCACGCGTGAGAAGAAAATATAAAAAAAAGCATATGCATTAAAAACACGCGAGAGCTATAAATATGTTTTAATGATTGCAACGTGCAATTTTTTTCGAATAAATCTGCAGTTAATCTTGCAGCACAACTTTGTTCCAATTTCTTTAATTACAATTTTATTTATAAGAAAAATTATTAATTAATATCCACTCTTAAAAAGGACATGTTAAATCTATACTCGCAAATATTGTTGCTTCTTTTTCTCAATGTTGATTGGTTATTTCAATATTACGCTACTTCATTACTTCATATTAATAAAAATCTGTCATGGCTGCGTATTTGAAAATTCAAATATTATATATATATATATATAATTTTGATTTAAATGATTTTGAAAAACAAATAATACATATTAGTTTTACATATTGTTATATTTTATATAATTAATTTTATAATAGTTATATGTATTTTATAATAGATGCGTGCCCTAACCGCGTGTCCTAATATAATGCACCGTAGGCTGCTTCCGTTGGACTTACCTATCGTTGATTCTGGCCATATTAATTCTGGCTACGTCTAGCCAGAGATGTAGCTTCGACCCCCTATCAATGAAGGAAAAAAATTCCTTCCGTTGCCGGCAAATTATTGTCGCCGGGGTACACGAGCATAATTTTACGCTCATTTATGACATGACAGTTTGTCATGCATCGTTTCGAAAATTGCAAAATTTGATATATGAATAATTTGACAAATTATTCAAATTATATGACACGTAAATGTTTTATTAATTTATTTTAATATAAATTACATATTATAAATATTATATATTAATATAAGATTAAATGTTATTACTACAAACAATGATTAAATTTGATTGATAACTTGGCATTAGATTGACTCGAGTAAAATTATATTAAAACGATGTGTGACAAACTGTCTAAGCTTTCATTGCTACGATAATAAAGATGGATGGGCTATGAAAAATTATGACAAATTTGGCGCAACATCACACAATAATTATCAATATGTCATATAAGAAATAAAGTTATTAGCGTCTTCTACATTAAATAAATTAAATAAAATTTTTATTGAAAAAAATATTTTATATTTTTTTCAATTTTTTGTTTTAATTTACATTTTAAATTATATTTCTAATATGTTTTGATGTATATTGAAAAAGTCTATTGAAAGTTATTTGATTTAATCTATTCTAGCCCATCCATTTTGAGGCAACAGATTTATTTACAATCTACAATCTACATTTGCGTCTACAATATCTACGGATCCGTCACCTCAAAATAAAATAAAATGTATCACTCACCGGCACTGATGCGCAACAGCGGAGATTTGATCTTGAGGCTACGTTGTCTGCAACACACAAATATAAAATCCAAATTATAGTTTAAAATAATTATTAATATTTTAAAAAATTATTATTGTGCGCATTGAATTTTATATCCGATGCGTACAATAATAAGAAGGTATATAAATATGAAATAATTTTATAAATTCTACAAAAGAAAACTATTTTAAATAAAAACTTGTATAGTATGAGTCTCTCTTGTTTAAATTATTCAAACAATGATCGAATCGAATTAATGCGGGATTTATAATAATTAATATAAAAATAATAATAATACTCACCCTTGGGTTGCTCCGCCGGTGCAGGATGCCTCTCCTAGGCCTCCTCCTCCTCTCAGATTGATTCACACGCGCGATACTTTGAACGACACTCCCGCACTTTCAAACTTCCGCACGATCGAATCCCGTTTCACACGTGAATCGCACTGCAAATCGACAAGTACTACTTTAATGATCGAGCGTTACTGTATGAATGATAACAAGGCTATAAGTCGTAAGACGTTAACAACAGCGCGCTAATGTTTACATCGCCAAGGCCGAATACAATGTTATTGTTTCGCGGCCGAAAGTATGTTGCGTACTATGACGTATATACGGTGTCGAATATTAAATAATACAAGTATTTTAAATTATAGATTAATTATTTAATAAACGATTAATATATCAAGGAGCTTATTATTATATTAATCATTATTTGAACTTGCAATTTGACTATTTTACGCGTTCTCAAGCCGAATCATATTTAAATTATCAAAAAATCGAATAACGATAAAATATGAAATATAATTAAAAATCAAGTATTTTTAAAGAAATAATTATTGCTTATAAAGAGAGAAAGAGAAAGAAAGATCGCGATAAAACAATAATTTACAATTTTGATTCTAATTATTTCGATTCTTGATTAAAATGTCATGGAAAATGCGCGCTTCGGAATTTATCCATTATGATATAATATTACGTATTATTCAAAATTTAAAGTGTGTGAAAGATAATTAATTATTTATGATATCAAATTATTTTCTGATACTTGACGCGATCGCGTTGAATAGAAAAATTTGATGGAATGTCTCGCGTTCTACTTCCTTACTGTTCGAGTATCGCCGTGAGAATAATAAAGTTGCCATAACACGTTAACAACAAGCGCGCTAATGTTTACATCGTCAAGACCATGTATCATGTTATGTTTTGATTATTCGTTGCCGAAATATTTTCCGTACTATATACGTATATACAAACGGAATATTAAATTATACATGTATTTTAAATTATAAATCAATTATTAAATTATCAATTAATATATTACTTAGTTTATTAAATCGATACTGACGATATTGTTATCTTTTTTTCGCGATGCTAAATGGTTATCTCGACGATGAACATTACTTTATATCAATAAAAGCTTGTACTGTACTTGTAACTGAGAGACACATTTGATAGTTTAAATATTAAGTGGGTGTGTAATTTTTATTTAATTTATTTTGAAAAAGTAGAAAACTAGAATTAATATGTAAGTAATTATATACACATACACATAAAATAAATGGCGCACGCGTAGCGCGTTTATAGTATTTTAGTAAACTTTTTAAAAATTGGCAATGTATAATTTACAAATACGTACATAAATTTTTGCCTGTTTCAATGAAAACATATTACAGTACGTAATTAAACACATGAACAATAAAAACGTAGGAATATTACATCAAGATTTCTTTGAACATATTTAACAGGATATCAAAACTATACTTCTGACAGTCTAAAACATGTGTTTACTCGCATATATATATATATATATATATATATATATATATATATAAAATTTTTGATGTAATCAACCGCGGTGCGGTTGTTTGTAAAAGCCGATTTAATCAAGCCCTCAGGATTAAATCACGTCGAAACTGATTATAAATACTGAATGCCAGCTATTAATAAGGATGTTGCTGCCGGTTTCTGCAATTTACAATAATGTACCGATGTATAATTAACCATCAAGAACTCCTTAATGGTTAATTTAACAATCAATTTTCACTTTCCCATTGAAATAATGTAGAAATTATGTAGAATTTATGTATTGTAAATATGCTTATATTGGTGAAGGTTTAAGTGTGAAAACACATTAGTAAATAAATTAATAAACCATTGGTTGAATTAATTATCATATTTACTTAAAACATATTATTAGAGTATTATGTTATTATACATTAAAGTATACATATTATTAAAATATTAATTTCTCTAATACAGAATAACCGATTTTAATTCGCTATTGTGTAGCAATTATGATATGCGCTAAAATTTAGCTAATACGGGATAATGGCACGCCATCAATTTAAATATATTATTTATGTTTTAAAAATCTATCTAATTAAACTCAATATATAGTTTATAAAAGAGAGATTTAAATGTTAAATTTGTATTCTAATTCGTATCATAGTGTAATTTATAAACTTTTATTGAACAGTAGAATACAATAGTTTTTCGAAGCTGCTTTTACAAAATACTGAAGATACATCCTGTACAACGCGCTTAATAAGTATGTCTTTTTTTGCGCGTAAACCATTTTTATCACGTATAAGCTCGTTTAATACAGAACATTAGCTTGATGTTGTACACCGTAAAGCTGTGATAGTTCGTAAAAGACTTGTTTTCTGTTTATGAAGCGTCCACTATTTTCACAAAAAAGCGACATCGTTAGATCCACATGATAACTTTGATTTATATCGTAGCAGAAAATAGAGAATTACAGCTGTGTTCTCATTACAAAAGCAAATTGTTAATGAAACAAATAGAATCGTCAATATCTAATTGCAAAGCGTAATTAACGTAATTAGTGAATCAATTAGTATCTAGGACGGATCATAATCCAAACGATTAAACGACTAATTAAATTATCTTAAATATTTTATTATATTTCTATATATTTTTATTATCTCTAATAATTTTATTTACTCCATTTATTGGCTAAGCCAGAGGAAATCCGCAATCAGAATTATTGAATTTTTTAAAATAAATATAAAATCGATTTATAAAAAGCAGCTTACACATTCGTATATCTCTCTTTTTAATTCTAAAATATATTTCTTTTATATTTCAATATAATTTGTTGTCATCTTATTAACAATTATTCATTTGATCTGTATCGTAAATTGAACATGAAAATTATATTTATTTATATTACACATAAGCTTCTAGGATTAACATCTGGAGAGTATAGATATATATGTGGTTCGTATTGAAATGTATTAATTAAATTTCTTATGGCCTGGCAAACGATCGTTAAGTTGGTGTAAAAAATTCCGCAACTGAGTAAATATTCGTTGATATGGGAAACGGAGAGATTGTTCTTTTTTTTTTCTGTTTTCGATGTTGCTCGGCTAAAATGAAAGTTTCGCAATTGGTTCGGGCGTCATTAGTATGTTAATTCGATTGAAGTTTAGTTAGCGTTGTTCTCCCTCCGGCCAAATTCGGCCCGAACGCATTAATATCCGCTCGCGTTGTCAAACCATCCTCGTAATACTCGCAATAGTCGAAGGTTTTTTTCTCCTACGCTCGCGATTCTCTCTTCCATTATTTTTTCGTGATCTAGCAATTTGTCGGGTGAAATTTGTCGCTTGTCTGTCTTATCTGAATCACAATAATTTGTATTTTTGATGCCTTATTTTCGTCTAAATATCTTTTATGTCAAAATTTTGTTTTGCTTATTTTATATTTCCACGTCTTAATTTAATTTGAAAAGAGACTTTGCAGAGTTTATGATTATTTTATGAAAAGAAAGTCTTATTATTACTTTTTATATATAATTACAACGATAGATGAACCTTTTGAATAAAGAATTATTAAATATTAAATATTAAAACTCTGCATATTTTCTCGTATTTTACATATTGAAAAAAAATGTGAAATTAAATATGAATTAAAAATATCTACATATTAAATTTTCAAATTTTTGATTGAAGAAAATTGCCATTATTAAAGCAATAAAGAGGAAAAAAGGTGGAATGTTAAAATGTTGGAGATATCAAAATTAATGATAGAGATTGCAATGAGATTATTAGCAGCTGAGACGGAGAATTCATTCAATCGTTTCCGCTGGACAACCTCAATCGTATTTCAAACTTTTTTTTATTGTTGATGTACGCCGGAATTAACGGTTTTAATCCATATCATAATTCCGATAAGTCGAAGGGGGGATTATTAAGTTAGCGCTTGCCAATGAAAAATCACCGTGAATTAAGAGGTTTTTGTCAGCGCAGAGGAAACTTTTCCAATAATCGGTTCGAACTTTCGCGAACCGATACGCGTATGAAATGTTTCATTATGAGACGCTCCGTCTTTATTATCATTGTACATTTCAAGTGTTTCACCGTCCGCCTATATTCCATAACAGCCGGCAAATCCTCGCGATCGTACTTTCGCGACTGCGGAATTCCCGCGAGGTGAGTAAAACTTTTCCAATAAGTTTCGTCACGCGATATCCAGCTTACCGAGATGGCCGAGCGAAATAAAATCTCAAAAAGTGCGGGGCCGAGTGGCCCCGCCGTTACTTGCGTGCTGATAAATCTTCGTGGGTCAGTATACCGGCATCATCATTATCCATTGACACTGAAGGATTATTCGTGTGCTGCGTTTCCGAAAGCAATTCTCACCCGCGTCTTGCTATCTCCGAGATCTCACAGATAGATAAAGACTATTAATACTGCACAATGCAATATTCTATTATGCAATCTTTAAGTACATTTTAACGTCTTTTCTAATTGATCACATAATTCTAAATCTAAAATACAAAATACAAAACTTTGAAATTTAAAAATTTAAGATCATATATCGCCGAATTTGTCTTGATTTTTAATACATAAATATAAAAATATATTATTCCATTTTAGTAAAACATTTAAAAATAATTTCAATTATAAAAATACAAGTACACTAAAGGAGTTAGGTTTAAAATTAATTACAAGATCAAAATAATGAAACACGCAAGGTACCGTTCTTGAACAACTATGTGTCAGAGTTTATTTATGCTCCTCGTCATAAGCATGCAGTAAACTTCCGTCAAGTTTATACATCAATAACGAATTCTCAACTTTGCAGTAGCGCGGCAAAAATAAAGAAATCTAGACGCTGATGGTAAGACGCATTCACCAGAAGCGCAAACTTTCCACGGCAGAAGCGGTTACCTAACTAAAGTTCCATGGATTTCTCCTCGTGTGGGACAAAGCATCCAATAATGATTCACTTTGACTGCAAGTATGTCGCACAACAGATACACAACTCACGTCTTGCTGTTAAACAGTTGCCTCGTTTACGACGCCGCTCGGACACGACGCGACGCCACGCGCGTTTGCATCGATCTTCCTTTGAGTGAGCACAACATGCAAGATGCAAGATGTATGGAATACCGTAAATCATTGAAGCTAATGTAATGTATCCGGGAATGTTGTTACGGTATAGATAGAACGTTAATTCGAGAACTGCATATTATATTAACGTCATTAACGACAATAGCGCTCTTTTCTATTTTTCGCTAGCTTGTAGCGCAAAAATTTAATGAATTTTCACAATATTCAAGCAATATTTAATATCTAAATTATATCTAATATAAATATCTATAATACATATCTATATTTTCATATTAGATTAGATTATTCTGGAATCAATATTATTTAAAATATTGTAGAAAATAAGAACACATGTTGATTATAAGTCAAGTAAGTATCTATCTAGAACATCAATCTAATACATTTACATTTGTGTACTGACAAATTTTTATTAATATAAAATAGAAAAAAAAACAAGAATGATTTTATATTTCAACTTGAGCAAATAAAAAAAATTTCAAGAAATATAAAATATATTTTAAGAAACGTGTACATATATATATATATATAATAAAAAAAAAAAGTATATAAAAATGAAATTAATGAAGAGAATATTAAAATTGCTTGTGTAAATCACAAGCTCGTGTGATACGAGTAATATTCCGAGCTTAGCAGTTTCACGAAATAACGAAGAGGATCGTTAACCTTTCCGAGGTAATTTATGAGAAAGCAAAGGTAGTAAATATTCCAGGCGCAAGTGCGACGATGATTCGCTATAAGACCGTATTTTCATGTCTCTCTACCATACGCAAACGAGTTCCATTATTACGGCCCGCAAACAGTAACATTTCTTACACTCACTACATGATGCCAGATGTTTCCGTTCATCTGTCGATACCGCTAGTATCGTTGAACTGTTGTCAAGGAAACCCGTAAAACCCGTTTCCGGATTCAGCGCGAAAACCTTCGCTATTCTAGACGATCGATTAAACCGAGAGTTGTATCGTATATTTAGAGAAATTAAATTATTTCGTCTAATACTGCTATTGATATATTGGAAATAGAAAATTTAAATTTTATTTAATTATTCTGAAATAGACAAATTAATTAGTAAATTATTAGTAAATTGAATTAATTAGTGAATTGAGTAATTAAATAAAAGTCAGATATTTGTGGAAAAAATGGTATTAATGTGTACAATCATATTAAAAAAATATGCAGATAATGCTAATTTTAAGCTACGTGGGAAATATTTTTCAAAAAAATTGTTTCTGGTATTTTGCATTTTTACATTAGCAAAAAAGAATATTATATATAGTATATATAATTTAATATATATTGTGTAAATGATATATATTTATAAAAAAGAAGAAAACGTTTAACGCACGCGGGGTCAATTCTCTTAACATTTGATTATCGCGGACAATACGAGATTCACGGGTACCCTAATAATGATAGGACTGATCGTTCCATCCGTTTACAAGCCGTGGATAGGACCTCCAAAGTGGAGCTATCGGAATTACCGCATGCATACGTGCACGAGTTGCCATACTGCAGGTATGTGCCGGTACATTAGCAGTCACTGATGTATGCCTCAGCATGCACGCTGGATTAGATCCAACGTGGTTCGGCACATCGCTCATATATAACCGCTTTCGTAGTTTCGTATGCCTGACGTTGTTGGCAATGACTTGCAAGTTGAGGTGAACTCCGCGAGCCCCGATCTTGCCGAAGCGGTGCTTAAAATTCCATTTTTCATGTGAATAATAATTTTGCGTCCGCTTTTGATAAAAAAAAAAAAAAATAATAATGCAACGTGTTTCATAAACATGTTTCAAAAACTTTTAAAAAATTGAATTATTTTAGAAGATTTTTGCAACACTAAAATTCTAACATAAATTTATAAAGAAATAATTAATAATTAAAAAAATTAATTTATAAAAGCACACACAGACATGGAAAATTGTGATAATACATGTTGTAAAGATTATTATATATAGAATTTATATTTACTTTCTTTGTATAAAAATTTAATCTTTTTGTAAAAAGAAATTAATGTGCAAATAGTTTGCGACACAATACACAATACATAATTCAATAAAAAGATCAATAATGTTTAATACTAAAGTTTTTTTATCTAAATACTTCTTCAGGGTATATACATATGTATTCATATCTATATAAAGATATTCACAAACTATTTTCAAACTGTTTAATAAGAGAAAATTTAATTTTATATAAAAGTTATTATACCTCTATAGAGAGAAAAATTTTATACTTTGGGATTTTAAATACAGTTTTCATTCTTGACTTCATTAATACACGCTTAATTATAGTATGCACGAATACAGCGAGGGTTTGACGAATCAGTCGTGGAATGACAGCGAATTACTGTAATACCGTAGTAGGATCTACACGGAACAAGCGAGCACTATCTCCTTCGTTGTGTCCGTGCCATGCACTCGCAGATTTGCATTTACGTACCCAGCCCATTTGCATCTCGTCCAAAGAGCTGCAGCGTTGAGAAGTGTCCGCACTTATGGAAATTCAAAGGAATATGATGTACGCGACGCCACCTCATGAGGACAGTAATGGATTTCACGCCGCAATCCGAAGACGATTTTGAAATCCGTTGAGAGAGAGAGCTTTCCAAGTCATTCCAAGCAAAACCGATAGCGACATTTTCCTCGATATAACTTCGCCTTGACGTGCGCATCAACGTTGCACAAAGTTTGAAATATAGTAGAAGAGCTTTTCATTTGTATGCATCGACACGTTGAACATCATAATTTGCTTAACGATATGTATGTTAAAGGAAAATATTTTTCGTATATCTGTTCGTATATTTTGAAAATCAATAAATATTTATTAATATATATATAATATCAAAATATTTATTATTTAAAGATATTTCTTGCTCTCTTATGACATCTTATAAAAAATTTAACACTAACTTATAATCTTTTAAATTTTAAAGAGGCAATAAACAAGCGTTTTGTGAGATATGAAAGATAAATATTATAAACCGTATCCCATCGCCTAATAAGTTCCAATATGTTTTATAAATTTAATGTTTTCCTAACATCTTTTCTTGTCTTTAATATTTTATGAATCAATTTCACCGATTTCGATTAACTTCAATTTCTGAGCAAGAGATCTTGACTTTATTTTCATTTGTTAATTTATAACTATAAAAGAGACAAGAAATCACAAGCTTAAAGTTAACCAGAATGCCATGTTAAAATATGCAATTGATTAATCTTATATAAGATTTTATATTTTGTTTATAAATTTAACAAGAATCTCTTCTCTTTAATAATTTTTATTTCTTACAAATATTCGCAATATCAGATATAAAATTACCAGTTT
Organism: Cataglyphis hispanica; assembly: GCF_021464435.1. Classification (NCBI taxonomy): domain Eukaryota; kingdom Metazoa; phylum Arthropoda; class Insecta; order Hymenoptera; family Formicidae; genus Cataglyphis; species Cataglyphis hispanica. The sequence goes on along the minus strand of NC_065965.1, from coordinate 2,541,952 downwards.
AAACGTCAATAATCTGCGCGAGCATGTCGCAGACGACGACAAGATCGCCGGAAAGGAAGTCCTCGAAAAAGAGGGAAACGCCTGTCGCGACTCGTCAAACGGACTCCTTTGTCGTAAACCTCCCAAGTGTCGGGGTGTTACATCGAAAGGGAGATCAACGAGCTGGAGACAAAGAAAAACGCGCTTGCCATGGAGCAGACAAGGATGAAATCAAACGAGCTCGCTTTTCCGTCTCACCCCGCCACGGTGGATCTCGACGCGAGAAGTAATTTGTAGGATCTGGTCTTCGCCCTTTTTCACCGCTCCCCGCTTTTTGCAGCATTATATTCAGCACGCCGAGGGTGGCGTCTAATCTTGACAGACGGCGCGCCATGCGCCGCGCTATCTTTAATATTTACGTTGCCATCGCGGTTGAAACGAGATCGGAAGCGTGCGACGACTACGCACGAATATATTGCATTGATACGTGAACATTATAGCGCTACGCGTGCTATATACATATCGTGCAATATGTGTATACGAACGTGAAGAAAACCTACTGATATATTCAGGAAGGTCCGATAAACTTGCCCTTAGAATATGAGAATAAAAAGGGACGCATAATGATCATGGTAAAAATGTATATTATATATATTTATATATCAAGTGACGCGCAAAATCATATATTGCTTTAAAAAAGTAAAACCCTACGTAATTCTCTCCCCCTAAAAGAAGAAGCTTTCATACCGTATTTATATTTCAACAGTCTTTATTCTGTAAACATAAAATTTATAATAAAGCACGAACGATTTGATTATATAAATTATTATAAAATAATTAATTGGTAAAGAATCAGCTTGTAATAAACTGCTCGTAATTATTACATCGGTACAAAAATTTTGTTTTTCCTTTGCTTTAAAATCTTTGTCGATGGTAGAAAATTTCTGATCTACGCGTGGCACCGCAGATGATGTAACAAATATTCGAGAAAAATTGCAGACGAAGCCAGACGCCGCTTTCGAGCGGCGAATTTATCCTTGTCGCAATGTGTTAAGTTCGAGAACGTGAGTACTCTAAGATTGTCGATACGAGGTGCAGGGCGATAGGGGAGAAATGGAGCTGAATATAAAGCAGCAACCTCCAACCAGTCATTAAGACTCCATCAAATGTCAGAGTGTTCCAGATCTTTATACTCTCAAATAAAGGTGAAGTACTAATGTCCAGTTTCATCATTTGCATTCATTCCATTTCTCTTCTTACTTTTTATTTCTACAGAAAAAGATATAAAAAAGTTAGTTAAGAGATTAAAGCGTCTAAGCAAGCTTGGCAGAAAGTTTTAATATTTCGATGGCCAAAACGTGAAAGCGGAAATGATTACACGCTCTTTTTATCATTATTACTAAAATTATTTAAGATAAAGTATTTTGTACGAGTGACTCGAGTAAAAGCAAAAATGCCGCAAACTGCAGAGAGGGTTGTGCATCATTAACAATGGAAGATCTCGCAGTCTTGCAAGCGAGAAATAATAATGCAAATGAATAATTGTCATGCCGAATAATAATGCGATTTAACGTTCTTTTTGTTCCAAAAGGACATGATGGGCAAATTCTCTAGCTTCCTTTTTCCCTCTCTTTCATCGTCCTCTTTTTTTGTATTCGCGCGAATCAACTCGCGCGTAACAGATAATGGCACATAGCCAAAACAATCCCCAGACGCTAAATTTCAAGTCAACAAATACGGGCGCGCTGCCAAACGTCGTTCCTATAGAACGTCTAGGAGGGTGAATTTTTATATCTACTGCTAATGTCGTCGCCAGCATCGCCGACATTTCCACCATTCTAAGATTTGTTATCCGAAAACGCTAATCTCGGAGCTTCAATTATATTCATCTTCTCACTCAGCTTGCCTATTAAAACGAATATACTGCTAGTGAGGGACTTTTCATGTCAACTGCCTTGTTCAGATATTTTTTTAATTCTTATAACAACTTGGTGTTTTATTTATTTTTACAAAGTAATTTTGTAAATAGAATTATAACATCATAAAGCATATTTATATCATGTATCGATATCATAAGATATTTAAAAAGATATCAAAGGAATATCTAAAAAGGGATCATTTCTGATAATACTTGGTGCTCAAGATCTTTGTTGATCGTCGTGGATTAATATGCGGATTAATAAGATCAGGCTCACTGATTTGACAGTGAAGAGGATAACGCACACAAGAGTGAATTATGTACATGTAATGCGCAGAGTGCTCTGTTCTAATGGATCTGCTTGTGTGCGTTATCCTCTGCCAAACCGGTGTGCCGAGACCTCGTTGCGTATCATTGTTCTGTAGTAGCCTCTGTAAGGACAAGTATCTTTTACAGTTGCATATTATTGAAATATATTCATTAAAGGATTCCTTGCAATATTTACGTTTCAGTAAAAGAAAGTTTGTCTGTGAAATCTGTGCTGAGCAGTATCTTCTCAGAAACTAGTTCTTGTTTTGTATTTAACATACGTTTTGACATTAAATGAATATAATGTCGAAGCCGGAACGACGCAGTTGGGTGTATAATCATTACAGATTTCAAACTGATAAAGCAAAATGCCATTTTTGCGATAATGTTTATCTAATTAAGCGAGAAATACAAGATTTAAAGAGCCACTTAATCAATCAACATAAATTAGAGATATATGTAAATCGAAAAGAAAGTAGTGATATTATAGCATTAGAGGATATGGCTGCTCAAATAAATTATAAAGCCTATGTAAGGAAACACTCGAATGTCGTTCATCAAAATAATTCATCAAATTCAGAGGATGAAGAAAATAAAGAATAGAAAAACCGGTAAATTTCTATATATGATGATTTTTACGAATATATAATATTTTATGAAATATTTTGCTTCTATATTTTTTAAGCGCTATAAATATTTAAGTCAGCATTATTCACTCAAAATTATATCGAAATACGACAATGCTCAAAGTTTCATTATTTACTTAATCTGTAATTTAGAAATTTAAATTTTAAACATTTACAGGCGCGCGCGCGTTTTAATAATAGCACAAAACTTTTTTATAATTCTAATAATATTAAAATTTGAAGATTTGATTTTTAGATATATATTTATACAATAAAATTCTACTAATGATGCAGATTCCAAAATATTGAAATTCCTGATGCTGAATATATAAAAGCAGCCAACCATCAACAGATTTTCTGCTTAAACAAACTTAAATCAACGAGGTAGAAGTGGCTTTATTTACGAGTAATTATTCGTTCCGCACATGTAACTAATGCAATCTGAATGAATTGAATATCGATTTTCCTGCAAACATAATGTATATAACCGAATTATATAAATATAATTTATTAATCAAACATATGTAAAACTTTTTTTATATTTATGTATTTGACATTTTGTATATTTTATTTAATATTAATCTGTCAACATTTATTTTGTAATTTATGATAATTGTTCAAACATACACTCTTAATAAAGATGCGCAAATTTATATTAAGTCTTTATTTATTTAAGTTTATTTATATATAATGCATATTAAGTCTTTATTTATTTAAGTTTATTTATATATAATGCATTAATTATAACAAAAGTAAAATAAAGTCTATCTATACATAATATATGTATATATATATATTTTCATATATTAATACAATATTTTTAAATAAATGAAATGGGATAGATTTAATTTATAATTAATTCCAGATAAAAGCTTACTGTGCCTGTTTTATTAATATTTTATTTTCTTCTTTTTCTTATCGGTCTTACTGTTAATATTGCTCAATATTTGATAATATAAAAAAATCTATATTATAACATACGTAAAAATATTTTGATTTGTGATTCACAATTTTTGTATCACTTTTTTCACACGCAAAATGTTCCACAAAGTTTTATATAAATAATCTTTTAAATAACTTTCTGATCTATTTATAGTATATACATATCTTATTGCGCGTGCAATAAAATTCTTACCGTGCAAATTGAAAACCGTATCCGGATAATTGCATTAAAATTTACGAACTTGCAGACTTTATATATATAACGTGATATACTTTGATCATTCATAAATCTAACAGTATCGTCTATTCTGTTTCGACATTTGCTCAACAAAAGACTCTATTTCAAATAAACGGATGTTTTTATCGTCATAAGCAATGCGCAATAATATCGTTGCATTCATATTTCTTTATTGTCTTTAGTGCCAATAAGTCATCGTGGATTGCAATCAAGATATAAGAATATTGCGACTTAATTTCGAAAGAAAGCAAAGCGGAAAATATAAAAACTGGAATGATGCAATAAGTATGGCAGAAATAGCAGAAATTGTTTTTTATGTTATGTTTCTCTCTTTACGTTTATGCATGAACACATTCGAATAACTTTAATTCTTTATATGATTATTCTACATCTCTCTCTCTTTTTTTCTCTGTAGAAATAGTTTTACGGGTAGTTATATCTATATATAACAAGATATTTCGATTTTTATAGAAAATTTATTTTCCAAGCACAAATAAATAAAAATATGGTTTTAATTGTTTAATTAATTTAGATTTAACTTTGTATTCACAGAAAATTCAATTTATTGTTTCATAAAATATAAAAAATATTGAAAAAAATAATATTATAAAAAATATTGAAAGAAATAATATTATAAAAAATATTGAAAGAAATAAAATTGTATTAAAAAGGATTTTTTAATTATAAATTTATAATGTTTCAATAATGTTTAAAAATAAACTTTAGATATTAAAATATCTCTTTAAAGGAACATTTATGCATATTTATTTTGAGATTAATTCTTATGTAGTATTTCTCTTTTTTTCTCTCTCACATTAAAGTTGCAGTAACATAGCGTAATAGTTCCACTGTAGCATTTTAATATGTGATTCGACTTATATTATCGTATCATTTATTCAAAAATACTTGAAAAGAAATAATCTAATTGAATATATATTGTCTTTAAAATTCTTAAAAAGAAAAAAATATTTTTTTAACAACAAGTTTAATTAGGCAGTGTTAAATCTTTATCCTGTTTTGCAAACATTTAATTAAAAAGCGGATCAATTATGTCGTTTCTTCGCTGTAATAAAAAGTTTTGTCGCTTTAACAAACGACGAGTTAACGAGTTTAAAAATTGAATAAATACATATTTTTGTATTTAGCAATATTTTTATTTATTTAACAATCTATTTAAATTGTTAAATTATTAAATAATAAATAATATTATTTAAAAATAAACACAATATATGTATATTTAAAATCTTTCTAAAATAGAAATATTGTAGCAATTTTATTACATATTAATATAAATAAAAATTTACTATGTTTATTAACTTATCTAATATTATTAATAGTAGATTATATATATATCAAAAATATACAAACATTAAGAAAAATTAAAATTATTATTATATAAGATATGTTATTCAATGCAATTAACTAAATAAAATTATTATTTAATTAAAAATAGAAATAAATTTATAACAATAAATATCTGGCTCTTGAAAAATTAAATAATCGCATTAATATTAATTTAAATATGAGTATAGATATGTGATAATCTTGTTAATTGGTAGAGAAAAAAACTAATGGGTGAACCCAATTTTTATAAAAAAATATAAGCATAAGTATAAATTTAGATTTTCTGTATTATTTTTATCGTAAAATACTAGATTAATTTGCGTTTAATTTCCTAAAATTCTTCCTATGACTATTTTTACTTTATTTTAAAAATCGTGAAATGATCTATTGTTCTGTGACATGACCTATTGTTTCTAAAAATATTGTTCAAAGTTCAATGTTATATTTTTGCTATGTCAACTTCGATATCGAGCTTCGAAATTCTTTTTATACGGATACGTCATCCACAGCAATATACATGACTTACGAGGAAATAGAATTTCAGGACTATGGACAAAGAATATCTTCTATATTTATCGAAAAATCAGATTTAGGCTATAATCTACATCCCAAATTTGACAAAAGCTGTGGGTTTCTGCTTGACTATCTTTAAACAAAGCTACTTTATTTATTTGCCATTATATTGTCCGATTTGATGTCTACAAATAACCATTTGAAATTTTTGAAATTCTTTAGCACACATAAACGCTATCATGTTACTAAATAAAATCTAAATTTTAAAGTTCTACATGTCAATTTTTGATATTATATGAGTACCTTAAAAATAGACATACACATATATACTGGAAGGTAAACTAAAAAAAGGTAAACTAAAAAAAATAGCATGTTACAAGTTTTATGTCTCTACACTTCTATAATTATACAACATTGAAAACTAATTGTAAGTTAATGTGATTTAGAGCGTCAAGTATATAAATAAGTAACAAAACTTCCTTTCTCAGTCAACTTTAAATAAAATTTACTGCAAGGGTATTTACACAGGATATTTAATATTAGATATAAATTTAATTTAATTTTAATAAAAGGATAAAGAGAAAATTATTTCTTTTATTTGCTATGATGTGATATTTTGGTCAAACCGGACAACATATATTTAGGATGTTGCAAAATTAAATATCTTATTATTAAATTATTATTTATTAAATGTATTAATAAATGGTAATCTTTCGTACAATGTTTATTAAAAGTCAGCGATTTTATATCGAATAATTTATTTTCTAAAGAAATAATGAAACTTTGATTATTAATTGTCTATATAATTAAAAATATTGAAATAATGCTCATTTCCTTTTGGAATATATTTATTACACAAATATTGATCACGAAAAATAAAATCATTTTTGTTTGCATTATAGCAACAGCCGGGAAATTGTTAGCCACGCAAAAAAAATACACAAATGTATATGCATACATAAATACACATAAGATGTCAGGCAACATAAGAAAAGCAATAAAAGAGCATAAATGCGCAATACGTTATCCAAGAATTACGGGGATCGTAGATCGGTTAAATCGCCTCGATACAATTTGAAATTATGGCAGATGTTGGCGGCTTACCCCGACCGCACACGGATATACGTGTATATACCGCGTCTCGGTTGTTTCCTTTTTCTTCGCCAAGAAGGATAAGCTAGGACACCCCCGCAACCGGGTGGATATAGGTGGACGATGTGGGCCGGGCGTCAGCGGCAAGAAACTGGAAGTTAAAACGTCGGGCGTCGTAAATTCCGTCCTTCTAAGGCCGAGAAATCGAAAACTATTTCGCCACGCCCCATAGATTACATTGCGAAAACTCAAAGCACAGAAGGGGAGAGAAAAAGAAGCGAAAAGAAAGATCAACGTACGGTGCTGTGCTGTTTCCTTCTCGGAGGTGGAAAACGAACGCAAATAAACGACCGTCCGGAAGTTATTGGCCACCCTCTCCTCGACGGCGCCCCTTGTAGCGCCCGCCGCTCTAACTTGCAGTTTATTAAGTGCGACATCCTTTAGCCTTTTCACGCAGACCGGAAGCGAAATAGGAGAGCTTTCTTTGAAATTCGATGCATTACAGACGCGTGCTCTTTTTCCCCGAGGGAAACCGCCAATCCGAAAGTGGTACGCAGCATCCGATTGATCCGCGATGAACTTCGAACATCGCTTGATTGTCGTAATGAAATTTCGATGCATTTATTCCGTTCGGTACGATTGAAAGTGGTACAATTTCTATCGAATACAATTTTCAACGCATTACAAAAACTTTTACAAATATCTTGGGAACACTTTGTCTTAATTAAAAACTAAAAGTTAGTAGAAATACGATGAAAAAAAGAATTTCTCATAAAATTTATATCGTAATAAATAGCGAGAGATATTTCTCTAATAACTTCTGGATCTCATTGAATTTTTTATAATTAATTTTCTCATTAAGTCTCGTTAAAAAAATGACATACATAAACAAATGTAATGTTTGATACTGAGATATTTAATGCAGAAATCCAATTGTTCTTGATACAAACGTGTGTCTGAAATTTATTCGAAATTTATATGAATATCATTTATGAAAAAATATGTAGAAAAAGAGTAAGAAAAAAAAAAGAGAGAGGAATACGTAATAACGACCAAATTGTGCGACCATTCAGATAGCGTGGATCGTGCGCGAAAATACACGACAGGCCGAGAATGCCATACTGACTAGTGAAAAATCACGTTATTACCTGGCTGAAGCGGCGACTATGCGTGCGCTCTGTGACAAATCGCGGTATCGTAAAACGAACGAGAATCGCCTGTTATCTTGACAAGCCTACTGGGTATGTCTCTTTCAGAAAATTGAATTCAGGCTTAAGGCCAGAGATTTCTAAAGAGCCTAACCGAGATTACGTGACGCTCAAAAATATATTCTCTGCGTTTCAAAATATTTATTTTAATTCGCATATTATATGCAAATTTTTGATTAATAGAGAAATGATTTACTGTTATGAGCTTGAATATAGCTTAAAAGCAAATAAATTTCTCGTAAAAATTATTTAAAAATATAGCTCTCGTGTATATTTAAATAAACGACATTTTTTGTAGCGAGTACATATATCGAAAACTTTAAATAAGAGAATAAATAATGGAGAAACTTATAAATCCACATTGTGTGACGACAAAGTAGATGAAAGTAAAGAGATAAAAATTGTCACATTCCCTTTTAACATATTATATTGCCTGTAGAATAAGCATTTCATTTACGAGCGATCCATTTACCTATGTGATCTTCGGAGAAAGATCCTAAAACTTTCGAGACTTTGTTCAGAAAGTTAATGTAAGTGCGAATGTGCAAAACAAGGTCAAACTTGTGACTTTGTTTCTCGTATGAGCAAAGTGAGTAGTTCCTAATGTAATCGAGACTGTTCACGCAAAAGCCAACACAGGTTTTCAAAAATCAATAAATGAAATAGTTTTGAAATATCTCTCTCTTTTTTTTTTCTCAAAAAAATTAAAAAGTAGAGCATAATGATTAAAAGAAACTGTAAGAATACGCGTATTATTTAATTAAATATCTCATTCTTGTAGCTTAATAAAATCTTCACATGAGAATTTTGTCGATATTAATAGTTTCTGCTATGTAATAAGTTAACAATAGCGTAAGAACGTCATAATGTATTTTCCTCTCTTTTGTTCCATAAATTTCTACATTTAGAACTCTCTGGGCGGTTGATTTATGGATTCTTCTGCAATGAACTACATCCGAGAATTTCCCGAGTCCAAAATTATGCTACAATTACGCGTTGATTAAAGAAGATCCACGTTGTTACAGCTTTCTCTCGGCTATCGTAGTTATATTGCAACGAGAATATATAACGAAGACATTATTCAGGAATAGCGAATAACAATTTCACAGAATGCACGCATGTTATCTCTCATTTTATTTCAAGTTTTATCAGTTGACAAGATTAAAGAATTTTCTTATTAAAATATAGAAGCAAAGAATTAATAAATTATATTTTTTAAAAGTCTAAATATATAGATGTTGAATTCTTTATTTATTACTAAATTGATACTGATTTGATTTTAGTGAATTATTCTAATTAGAGAACAATACAGAATAATAGCAGGCGTATGGATAGATTCATGAAATATATATTTCAAGTCGTCCAAGGTAAATCGTGGCAGTAATAAAAGCCATTACGAGATAAGGGCAAATGATAAACGACGCAAGAGCGTTTCCTTGCGAGAAAACTACTTCCCCGGGAAAATATTTATTTTCGCCGGCAAGCGGCACACATTTTGCGAATCGTTAGCTTGCAACAAGAGAGTCTCGAAGAGATCAGATAACTTTTCTCGTCGCGTTTCATCATCGAGGACAGAAAAGCGTGTATAAGCCCGATGAGAGGTGTGTGTATATATATATATATATATATATACATATAACAACATCATCCAATATCACGACAACGCGTCATCAATGTAAAAAGCAGTTGACCGTAAAAGACAATAAGAAGTATCATACGTATATCATATAGAAGTATCATATGTCAGCATCAGATAATATTATTGAAAATCAAAAAAATGCAGCTAAGAAATAAATGCAATATAGCTAAAAAAAATGCAATAAGCTAAGAAATATATGTCTGAAGAAAAAAAATACGATTTAATTGTTAGATTACTTAAAAAATATAGAATTTATAACAATTAAATTCTCTCTCTTCCAAAATATCTTTCATAAAAGGCCTCTGTTAATAAATAATAATGCAACAAACCATATATTTCTTCCGATATTTTTACTTTATTATTTGTTATATTTTATCTTATTTTGTTATAATTCTTGAAATAATCACCTGAGATATAGGCTAGTTGAAAATATTGAAATTACTTCAGGATTCTATAATAATTTTGCTAGAAAGACGGAATAAACAAGGAGTTTATTTTTCTTCTGCTATATCTTTTCTTTGTTTACGAGCAGAATCGCGAAAGGATCGAATAACTTTCTCGGAATTGCTCATCACGTTGTCCAGAGTGATCAAGAAAAAGAACGGACGGCTGACAACTTGAATTGTACCATCGAGAAAATAAAAATTCAACTGACAATGAAACAAATTTTCTTTGTATCGCGACAATAATATTGCAGTAAATTAGATGTAAAAATTATGCTTGAAACATTTCAGATACTGATCTCCCATATAATTTGTTCAAAATACTATTTATTTGATAAATCTCTGTTTCTGCAATCATTAATTATTCCAGTGTTTACAAAGAAGTTTTCGAAAATGTCGATTTTAATCTCAAATTCTAAAAAAATTTAATCTCATCATCAATAAAAATAGAATTATATTAAAAACGATTTTTCAATTAGAAAAATCATTTTACTTCTTTCTTCCATTATTTTTACTTTTATATTAACTTTTGAAAATGAAATTAATAGCGGTTCCATAAGCTGACATTACGTCTTAAGAATTAATTATTTTTACACGTCGAATTTTACTTCCACGATTGTTTCCGTAAGCATGTTGACATCGTCGTCAAATATGCAAAACTATCGGTTGCGCACACGATTTGCAATAGAGCACGATTTACAAGGGAAGGATATGGATAGTTGTACGATGCATGATTGAGTCTGCGTATTGAAACGGGATTCTCCTCGTGAATTTCTCGTCTTGTCGATCGTGAGATGCGCGAATCTCGCATATACGATTTTTCAACGGATTTGAACGCGGTGTCAATGCATGTGCCGGATTGCAGGCATGCTAAACGTAGCGTTGAAATTGGGTAGGATTTTTGCATGTATAGATCCCATTACGACACACGCATGGATGATCATCATAAAATGTTTTGTAGATTCTTGAAATTTTAACATCGCATAATTTTACTATATGTCGATTTACGTTTTTTTTTTTTTGCACTAAAATTATTTATTATCTTTCTATTTTTCTCACTTTTTTCGTACATTAATCAATGGATAATTTTTCTTTATCTACATTATTATTTTTATTATATATTTTTTATTCTCACTATAATTGAAACGTAAAAGATATATATAGAAATATAAATAATTCATTCAATTTAATTCTATTATTCCAAGTTGCGGTGCCCGGTAACTTCAATCAATCTTATATAAAATGATAAATTTATGGAACTTTCTAATGTTCTGTATAATCCGCCATGTATAATTCATGTCACATTGCACGACCTAGTCGAAAACTGCAATATAGTGTAGCATAGCAGACATTCTTGTGGTATGACAGTACGATAGTTGTTAAATAAGTGTGTGTCCCGTAATACACTATGTACCGATATATCTTTGTGCTCAACGGATATAATTCGTATATCACGGCTTTGATCGTATGCATGCTTGTTAATACTGCTATGAGATATCACGCAATCATGGAGATGGAATAAATGTGATTGAGCCACTCATAACATACACGCGCGACTATAATTATACGCCTTTGTATGCACAAGAGTTGCAAGTTTATCGCTATTCAAAATAGCTAATATGCAAGAAATTTGTTCAAAAATTTTGAATATTAAAATAATAAATATAAATATTATAAAGGAAATGTCGTTTTTCTCTTTTATGTGATTTAAAATGCAAATGCAAATTTAAATACATTAATATTGAATATGCATTCTATATTTTTTATCTTTTATTATAAAATTTTAGAAACACAAAAAGAATGACCAAAACATTTATGTACAAAATTAAATTTGTTACATGAAATTATTAAACTTGTTGAAAACGACCAAAACAAATTATTTTTATTAAAAGTAATTATGTAAGTGACACTAAAAATAATTACATATCGGTAAATGAAACTATATATATCGCGATCTTTTATCTCTCTCGCCGTACGTCTACTCCTAAAAAAGGCGTATAACAAAATCTCCATTGAAAATGTCAATATGATAGACATGACGTTTATATCCTAATCGCATGCATGGTCAACCAACAAGAGACTTTCTGCACATGTGTCGCTAAGCTACAAGATTGTACCTATAATATTATTCCGTTACACTGTATCTAAAGATAACACGAAAATATGCAGCGTCATGGAATTGACATCGTGTACGATGTATCCGCAAAAATGTAACTGTCAAAAAATTGATTCGCCACGACGGATGAACAAGACAAATGTGTCTGCGATACGAAGAAATGCATATATCCAATTCTATAAATTACATTTGTCAAATCGATTAATTTTATCTCTAGCTCAACTATTATAATTTATTATTGCTCTGTAGATTGCGATATATAAATAAGAAAAGAAAAACAAGTTTCAACGATATATATATATATATATATATATATATATATATATATATATATATACAGGGGTCTAATTGTTCTGACTAGACTTTGAGATTTTATAAGAAATTTAATTCTGAACAAAAAATTTCCTATAAATAAGGATCGAAAGATGCTTAAAGCTAGCGTCTAAAAATTTCTGAAATCATGATTATTTTATACATATTTACAAATATCAAGAAAAATATGCGTTTTTTAACAAAAAGTATTGAAACAAAAGTTGTAAAGAATTAAATTAAATCTTTAAAATGAGATTAAAATAATTTTGATTGAAACTCAAATTTCCTGAACCAGCCAATCGTTCACACGGTTAATATCCTTATCACTCTTCGAGAGTCAGTAAAGTCACCCCCTCTACAATTTACTTAGATTTATTTTATTGTCCTTCTTCCCAGACTTTAAACTCATCTATATATTACGATCCGACTTTAGTATCGTTTTAGCGTGCTCAGACGTCTCGAGAGTTTCTCGATTGACGGTAGTCTGAGTCAGATAGAAGTTCGTTCAAATCTAAACGATTGAAGATTGCGTCACCGCCGGCTCGTCACATCAAATCGTTGCTCGAGATTCGCCCGAATAGCGACGGACAAAAATGTAATTTCGTTGCCGTTTATCCCGAATTTTTCCTCGATAACGACCGATTTATTGCCGTCGCATTGGGACGAGATACAGACAGATGTACTTTCGAGATCTAATTTGATTATATTGAATTCCAGCACAAAAGACAGAGAGAAAGGGAGGAAGGGGGAGAGAGAGAGAGACACGGGAAAAGCAGATGCCATAACGAAGAAAAGGAGCGGGCAACGACATGAGCGCGAAAAGGAAAGAGGATCCATAATGAACGGGACGACGGAAATCGATGCCGGAGCGTGACGTATTCGGATATTGGAAAAACGAAGGTTGTAGGAATCTCTGACGAAACGAGCAGAAGCGAATCGTGCGAATGCAGACAGTGCGGCCGAGCGAGTGAAAGCTGCACTATGCATGTATATATGTATGTGTGTATGTATATGTATGTATGTATGTATATGGATGCGGCAATACGAGAGATGAGGGAACCGGATGTTGGCCGTTACGTCCCGGTGTTCGTCTATTCCGCCAAGCGAATTTGCATATACACGATAACGATGCCGTGACTTTTGCTCATATTTAACGCGTTGGCGAACAGCAACGGGTATAACAGTTACGATGAAGTTTATTTTGTCATGTTTTCCCCTGTGTGTGTATATCCCCTTCCCTCCCCAAACTCTCCTCCCCAATTTTGGCACGATACTTGTGGTCGTCGTATCTTCTTTCTTTTTAGCTGTAAGTTTCTCGTATAGAAAAAGATTAAGAAATAATTTAAAATTTGTTATTTCGTTCTGATTTTTATATTTAAAAATATTTTTTTATTTTTAGATCTGTTTTTCATATAAACTCTCCTGCAGTTTAATATAATAACTTTATTCTACATTTTTAATTTTTACGTAAGTTTTTTTTTTTTTTTTTAGATCATATATTATTCGATCTACTCTATATATTGAGGCATCATAAATCATTTTTGAGACAATAATTACTATTATAGTTATACATTTATATTAATTATATTTACTTAACAGATTGCAAATTATAATAAAAATTTTTAATCCTATTTAATTATACAAATCAGGATTTAAATTATTTACAAAAAAATGCAGTATGCAATCTTGTGAGAAACAAAAATATTTGTTAGAATACAATTCAATATTTGTTAGCATTCAACAAACGTTCCGACCTGTTCCAACGTGAATAATTACAAGAGCGGAAGCGCACCAGCTACGAAGCATCGCGAATGAGGCGGAAAGACTGTAAAGTTGGAGAGTAAAGCCGCCATCCCCCTTCAACCGCAAGCCGGTAAACAAGTCTCGAAAACAAGGGGGGAAAGAAAGCCAGAATGGAGGGTGTAGGTTATGTTTAGAAGTAAATTCGAGTTTCTTCCGTTGCATTTACTTATCTGTGGTAATCGTGGTTTTCAAGACCGCTTCTCTCTCGCCTTTTACTATTGCCGAAACAACACAATGCTCTTGTAGACACAGCCAAACGTTTTTTGGCTCACGTTGAGAACAGTACGGACAATGCCTGGGTGTTAATCTCTCCAGGAAAAATTTTACCAACAAGTTGTTTGATTAATTAATGTGGCTGATCAGTCAAAGCTTTAGAAACTTATTTACAAGCTATAAAAAAAAATAATTTAAGATCTTAATTTATAATTTATAAAAATAATAATTTATTATAAGATTTTAACAAGAGACAAATTTATTATATGACCTTACATTAAACTTAATGATATTAGTTTGTATATTCTAAAGATAATTCTATTCTAAAGATTTATAAAAAATGACAAAACATTATTATCTATATGTTATAAACATTAATACTCAATTATTGATTAAGAGATTTTTAGATGAATTTATATATTTTCTAATATAACAAATATATATATTTTTCCATATTACTGTCTAAAAGATTAAAGTTTCGTAAAATTAGAATTATAGTAAATTCAAGCTGTTGTTGTACGTGACTAATTAGCCCATTATCCGTAATGAGAAAAAAAACTAGTTCTCATAAGAAATATTAATGTTTGTTTGCAATAGAGTAGATCATAATTTTTTACCATTAATTGTTGGCTTTCAGGTAATTTCATTAAAACACACCGACCTTAAGAAGAGTGCCTATAAATTCCGTTTAAATACCAACATCACAAAGTCCTCTTTAACAGCAGAGAGAAGCGCGAGATTATATATCTTTATAAATTAGTCGAATAATATTATGTCGTGTGATATTATTGTGATATTTCAGCCAGTTCTCGTTTCTCAATTATTATAGACCGAATGTTTTCATTACTCGATTGTTCAAATACCTGCTCATCTTATTCAAATAGGCAGTACGTATATCCGCGAAATTAATTAAATCACTATATTGGTCTTACATAATTAAGAAGCATACACTATATATGACTATCTCTCTCAATTATTTAAGTGATATAACGGCTTAGAGAGGATATTGTTTTACAATCGCATGCAACGAATCATGTGAGATCTCTCCGGAGGACATGCAAGGGAGTGAAATGAATGTTAGAAACTACAACTATGACATTATTTTTATCACCGATTACACTTCTTCTTTTACTAGACTAGATCAAAAAAGTCTTTTACGGTATCGCCGAAAAAGCTTGTCGTCGAATTCGTATTTGCACGTATCTTTCCTCACTTGCAGTTTACGAGCATCATCCGACTGTCCCAAAAATTTTGAGGTGCACGTCCAAATCGAGTGTCCTAGCGCGTATCCTACTCACGTGCCCTAATAGAATGCATCGTATTTGATATATATATATATATATATATATATACACGCTGAATATTAAATTATATAAGTATTTTGAATTATAGCTTAATTATTTATTAACCGATAGATGCGTACTGCAAAGCCTTTTAAATTAATTACTCTATTCTGAAATTCCATTATTTAATTACGCGTTCCCAATATTAATTATATTTAAATCATCAAAGAGCCAAAAGTACCGGAAGAAATAATAATTGATTAATCATACATAACATACTAATTATATCAAATTATCTCTGATAATTGATGCGGTCGTGTTTGAAAAATTTAACAGAGTGTCTCACATCACTTATCTGTTCGAGTGTCGTCGCGAGACTGATAATATTTATAATAAGTATTGTAAGAAAGGAATTCGTGATCTCCCACTATTAAAATATTATTCAAGTCGCCGCGCGATTGATAACAAAGCTATAACACGTAAAACGTAAATAATAGCGCACTATAATAATAATGTTTACGCCACCACGGCCGCATACCATGTTATTGATAATTCGTAGCCAACATTATTTTGCGTATTATGACGTATATACGAGCGGAATATTAAATTATGCAAGGATTTTGAATTTTAGATTATTTATTTAATGATCGATTATTATATCACGGAGCTTATCTTTATATTAATCATTCGACTCTGCGATTCCATTATTTTATCTCAATTCAAATTATATTTAAATCGTCGAAAAATCGAACCATCAGACGAAAAAAAATTGATCTTTAAATAATTTTAAGGAAACAATTATTGTTAAAGAGAGAAAAATCACGACAAAAGAAATAATTTACAATTTTGATTCCTGTCATTTCAATTTTTAATTATATGAATATATGTATATATCACGCGTGAAATATGCGCTTCGAGACTTATTGTTGAGATATATTTACGTATTATTTAAGGTACGTAAAAGATAATTATTTATTATATCAAATTATTTTCCAATACTTGTCGCGGTCGCGTTTAGAAAAAGAATTTGACAGAATGTCTCGCGCTCTACTACTTTACTGTTCGAGTGTCGCCGTGCGAATGATAAGCCATGAGTAATACATTAACAATAGTGCGCTAATGTTTACACAGTCAAGGCTAAAGATCACGTTTGTTGTCAAAACATTTTACGTCATCTATCGACGGTAGAACTTTTTGAAATGGATTAGCTCAAAACATGAAACGTACTACAATCATTTTGATCTCATTTAAATATAATAATTTAATTTTCTACAACTTTTTCTACAAATAATGTGAATATTCCGAATTAAAGATATAAATATATAAAAAATGAATATTTTGTTTTATCTTTCTTTTTAAGTCTTTCTATTTTTTACACAAAACAGATAAGTATTTTATTTATAAATCTCATATTGAAATAAAAATCGATTTATATTTATAAAGCTTATGTACAACTGTAAAATATAATGTATCAGTATTAATAAAAATTATATAATAAAATATAACAAAAAGAAATTTTGTTATATGTTGTACAAAGAATAAAAAAATTTGTTATTTTTAATATCTTTTAACTTATACTTTTAATTTTTACATGTTAATATTATAAAAAAAATATTTATAATACTTCTGTAGCTTCTGTACGGAGATATTACAGCAAACTAGAGTCCTATCTTTGACGTATTAAAATGACATCTGAAATTCTCTTTAGTCTCATACCTGCATAAAATGTGGAAACCTTTGACTATTGCCACAAACTGCAGAAGATTCTATCTCACATGTCATCTTTAATTATTCGTATTCGTGTTCATATCGAGCATTTAACATTCAATCGTGATGGTTTGTTGACGAATACTGATGGGATTTGTTGATCTCAATTGGCGTTGCGGATTTCCTATGTGGGTGAAAATTGCGTTCGTGTCACAATTTGTTTCTGCGGCACGAATGAAAACAAACGAGGAATCGTCGCGGACGCTTTCTTGTATGTAAATAGTGTCCAGCATTTTCGGCTAGTTTCCCAATATGTTGAATGTTGATTTATCTCGATCATTCAATTACGCCAATTAGCTTGTATGGAACATGCGATGATGTTCGTTTTACCGCAATACGGCATGGCCTAGATTTTGCTGTCTCTTCGTGTTTAACTGCATGATCGGTCAAAAGCAGACTTTACCGAAATGTATGTGAATCCATGCAGAAGTAAAACAATTTCGCAAAAAAAATATTGGACTTTTTATAGACGATATGAAAATGATAATTAATAATAAAATAATGAATAAAATAATTACATAAAATGTATTCACAGATTTAAATTCTTGGCTCCATATCAACGTCTTTCTATATCAATAATCAAAATTTGAAAAGATAATATATGTTTAGTGATAGTAATATTTTCTGCCGATTTTTTTCGTCTTTATTTTAGTAAATTGAAATTTAGCTAAAATATCGTGTACTGTCCTTTCTCCATGATGTTAAAGTGAAAGTAATGATAATAATCATACCTCTCATATGCGACATAATATTAATTAAAAACTAGCGGTAATTAGAACGTTAATTAAGGCTGAGACATTCCGTCAGAATATGCAACTTTGTTTGCGACTCGGGTTTGCAGCTCACTTTGCTATAATTACAGAAAGCACTTTTCAGCTAAGTCCCGGCCAACTCTTCTTCAACTCGTTTCCATTCTTCTCAAGTCAGCCCGTCTTTCTCTCTTTCTCTTTGCTATCATAGTAAAATTATTCGATGCCCTCCTTGCCTTCAGGAAGATGCCGAGAATGTTATTTGAAACGTGAGCTTCGCCCTCCTTCTCTTCGTTTAGTTTCTTAAGAGATTTACGAAATTAGTCTTTATTTTTCTTTTTCTCTTCAAGTTTTTCAAATTTTATTCCGTAGATTAAGTAACATTAATTATATATAATTAAAATTTTTCTAAGGAATTCATGTCTACTTTCATTTATGTATTGTCCATAAGAATTTCTTCGCAGTTTTGACACAAATTTTGGGCAAAAATTATATATATATATATTAATTAATATATATATATATATATATATTGATAAACATATAGCTAATTAATACACATACACGTTTATTTCTTGTATAAGATTATTATTATTATTTCTTCTCAAATCTATTAACAAAAATCAATATGTTAGGAATTAATTTATGCAATTAATAAAAAAATATTTACACTTGTATTTTTGTAAATTTCTTTGTCAAGTGACGTGTGAAAGAACGCGAGAATTAAGCAAAAATATGCAAAACCTAATAGAGAATTTGTGAGAATTACTAGTTTCATGACCAAAGTAAATCCAAAAAATTGTCACCACTTATCGCGGTCCGTAACACTGTATGGCAAGTGAGAAAGAAAACGGCAAAGAAGTAGCCTAATGGCAAAAAATTTGCATGATACTCTTGTCTTTTTTGCAGTAATAGCCGTGCAGTATCGTTGTACGATCGATCAAAGATCAATCAAAGCTGATGCTACACGTAGTCAGGGAAAATGCGGAAAACTCGATTGATGGAGATACGAGCGTAGAAAAGGGATGCGCAGAGAGAGTACAAAGAAAACGAAAGAGAGCTGCTTAAAGAGAGAGAGAGAGAGAGAGAGAGAGAGAGAGAAGGTGTAAAAAGAAAAAGCGAGAAGCATTCATGGAAATATAGAGGAAACAGAGTGCTGAATGTGAGCACGAGGCCGGTAAGACTGTAGCGGGGAGTTGGTTGCGGGTCAATTTAATACTGAACGGGGTAGTTCGAGAGAGTCCACTTAAGTATCCGGTAAATAGATTCCGATCGAGTACGTATCCTAGATTCTCCTGCAGACATTCACCCTTTGTTTCGCTCGATGCGCCAAAATCCTGCCACCTCCCCGAATTCATCGGATCTATATCTCTTTCTCTTTCGCTCGTATTCGAGCCTTGTTCAAGACAAAACGAAGAGTTACTCAACGCGCCGAGTTAGTATTCAAATCAATACACATTCATTGGAATTCCAAGCCATCGAGCAAATGGCGAGCCGTTGAAATAGCTATTATCAATAAGAGCACGAAGGTCGCGCGTATCGAAAGACACGCGTTAGCGGAAAATAACAATTAGTACATTGAATGCTATTATAAAAATTTTAAAAAATTATTTTTTATAGTTTTTTTTAGCAATTTTGATCGCGGAAATGTTTTATCGCATCACAAATAAAAAAAAAACTTGACTTTATACATTTATGTATCACGATAAATTAAATAAATCGGATTTATCTTTTTTCTTCTCCCATTATCATATTCGTTACCAAAAATATCATCTTTAATCTACATTAATCCCCCTTTATATAAAAAGAAGTCACATATTTATCTCTCTTTCTCTCTCTCTCTCTCTCTCTTTCTCTCTCTCTCTCTCTCTCTCTCTCTCTCTCTCTTTCACTTAATTATGTATCATAAATAAAATATCACATATATTATGTAAGTAAGCTATACAAATTATATATGTATAGTATTATAATAAATTATGATGCTATTATATATACATTACATTACGTAAATGAACAATTAATCATATATTATGAGGGTTTTCAGAACATAAAATTATGCCAGATTATGATAAATTTTAAATGACTTGTATGTAATCCTATTATTTATAATAAAAATAGTTTACGTAAATGTGACTATATATATATTATTGTATACATATATATTGTTATATCAATATATGTATATCAAATACACGTAATCTCTTAAATATTTTATATAGATATAATTACATGTTTACATATATATATATATATATATATATATATATATATATATATATATATATATATGTATATTTCTTTCTGTTGGTGAGCCAGCTTTAAAATCAAGTACCGCAAAACTATATAAATACCATAGATACTAAACACATAATGTTTTCGGTGAGTGGACACAAATGCCCATTAATTTCGGGTCATCTGATAATGATGTTGCGTTAATTCGTATTTGCTATCAAATAGCGGCAGACCCGCATCGCGGTCACGAAATTAAAATGAATTTAGTAGATTTTTGATGCTAGAGCTATAAGTTACAAATCTTCATGTTATTTTATATTTTTTAATTAAAAATGGATCGGCTTATATAAATATTATACATATATTATTTCTAAAAAGTTGGACCATTTTTTTAATAAATGTATCGCCAAATAAGTATGAAATAATATTATTATAGTACTCATAAATTTTTTTATATTTAATTGAATTTTTTATTTTTAATTAAATAATTTTTGAACAATGTTTGTTTTAATAAATAATTTTATATAAAAAACAGAATTCTATTTTCCCACTATTAATAAAAATTTTTACTGTCTGTCTATCTTATTGCAAGTTTTGTCAGATTTAAAATAATTTATCAAAAGTATTTAATAAAAAAATTATTTTTAAATGCGTCTCTCAATCAATTAATATTACGTCAAATATTGTATGTGCGAGGAGTCACTATATGCCGTTATCACTATATGCCGATTAATCTAATTTCAGAACAGATAATAGAAAAATAAATGTATGCGACACTCAAATTTAATATGAAAAATCTCTCGATAATCGTAGACTTATCTGCCTGTTGTTCAACACTGATATATGCAGACTCACCCGTTTTCTCAGCCGCGTGTTACTCTCGTCTTCACAGTTGTCGACATTGCGTCGTGCGAAGAATGCGACGACGAATTTCTGCCATTGCCAGCGTACCCAATTCACGACCCGGCTTTACAAGCTGTGCTATTTCATCTGAATAAACCAGCGCGTTGTCACACACACACACACACACACACACACACACACACACACACACACACACACACACACACACACACATACATATATATATATATAGGAGTACGCGCGCGATCTCTCGTTTTCCATTCTCTCGCTACTTTGAGGCGCGCTCGCCATCTCACGCAGCAATTTGTCAATTATATTCCCCCCTAATAGGGAATGAATGCGCATCGCGAAGCACCTCGCATCGCGGAGCATTTCGTTTCGTTTCACTTGAAATGCCTTTCAATATTAAGCGCAATTCGTGAAAACGTGTTTCGAATGCAATTGGTGTGCGACTCAACATTATCTACGCTATCAAAGCGCTTTTTTCATATCTAAGAAATGCCAAGTATTTTTTCATTTTCTTCTTATGAAGCTTAATAATTCTAAAATAGGTCTTCTATTATATTAATAATAAGATAGTAATTGAGATATTTTTATCATGATTTTTGGATATGTTTTTAAATATTAAATAATTTAATACTTTGCATATTTTATATTCAGTGTCCATTCGCAATTCCGACTATTCTAATGATACATAATAACGTTACTCATCAGTTTAATAATTGCCATTTGTTTAGTATAATCTCAATTTTTTTAAGATTTAATGTATTGTTGAATATTTAATAAATAATAAATTTAATAAATTAAATAATTTAATAAATTTAATAAATTTAATAGATAGTAAAATTGATACATTTTTATAAAGTGTTATCGCATTTTCAGATCCTTTATTTGTTAACAGATTCTGCTAGTTACAAGTTTTTATTTCCAAAAATGTATCCGACAACATTTTGAAACATTTGCGTAAGTAATCGTGCAGAAATTAAATTCGTTTTCCGAGCAGCACTGCCGATTTGTTCGACCGCAAATACCGCGACAAACGACACCGCGCTCGAGAGTAATCTACCGGAAACATAATCGGCACACGCATACCACGAAATAAAATATATTTAAAGTACAAGTTTTGTTTAAACATGAGATTGCTTCGTCGGTTGTCACAACCACAACGGAGGAATACATAGTATCCTACTTGCAGATATTCGTGTACATCTGCATGGCAGCTTAAAAGTCTGCCGCGATCAGAAGAAGAGGACAAAAGGAGAGGAAATATCTTTTCCCGGGATAAAGTTTTAACTAGTAGCTCGAGGGAGTGGTCGAAAACTCCGGTAAAACATATTCGAGAAAATGACTCGTTAAAGGATGAGGCGGCAAAGGCCGTCAAACAAGAAAGTAACGAGGATAAGTTGGAGAGGGAGAGTGAGAGACCATTAGAGGTTGGAGGGTGAGAGATGTAGACGCTGCCTAGTTTAAGAGACGGGGAGACAGAGAGATAGCAAATTAAGCATGCAAATGCTTACACAAAATGTAACATCTCGTCGGTGTGTCACCGCGTATAACCACGTCTGCTTGTGCGCCCGTTTGTGCTACTGATTCTCATCTCCCCTCCAGGCACTCGGGGGTCGCTTCCGGTGAACCGACGCGACGCGATGCTCGGTCATGCTCGACGATACGAGAGCAATGCAAATTGCAATGCTGCATACATAATGCATACGTACGACTGCGAACGATCTCGGAGACGAAGCTGCGGCCATCGAGAGACAAGCTTCTCCCCTCGCATCCAAGCATCTATACGGAAACTGCTGTTCGGCTACGAGAACTGGTATGACAAGGATATTCGCGGAGGTTCTAACAAGAGAAGACGAAGCGTCGATTATTTCTGCATGCGTAATGACCATAGTATGTGTTACTATTGAGATACCGGGTGGAGATAAAATTGATCGCAATCTCTGATGAAAGTTTATAATACACGCCAAGAAGAGATGGCCGAGAATGCATAGGGTAAGGGGGTTAATTCGAGGCGTATCCATTCATTGTCTTCGACCGATTGATTGATGGATTACGCTGTGCCGAGAAAATACATCGATCTTTGTATGGCAATCCATTTGCACGCCTGTCCGAGGCTGCTTTTAATGCCCGTTGAAAGATAATTTACAGACCGGGCTGATATCGCGTGCATTTAACGCCTACCGTCCTATCAGGCATCTTCCGCGTTCAATTTCACATAGACGATTCGTCATGACGCATTCGATTGATAATATTGATATACTATCGCTCCAAGTTTGGTAATTTAAGAGTGGGTCGCAAGATAATGCAGCAGAACGCGAAAACTTTGACCCATTTCCGGCCAGCGTTGAAGAAACGTGGCACTTTAAGCTACTGTAATATCAGTTGGCGAAATTTGTATGAAAAAGAAGTTTATGATAATTTAATCCCTTCTGTCTATTCATTTCAATAAAAATAGAAGTGTATTTACAAATATTTTTGGAAAACTTTTTTATTTGCATCATAAATAAAAAATTAATTTTTCCAAAATCTTTGGACTAAAATATTTACATATATAATGATGTTTTTAATTGATGTATCAATAATATTACAAAATATGAAAAAACACAAAATCTTCTTTAAAAATAGAAAACACGGTGTATAATAACTCTTATAAAAATAATTTGTAAAAAAAACACAAAATTTTACATAAATTAATTTAAAAAAATATATCAATTGCTTAAATATGTGTGAAGAGAAATACACAAAACATATTTTGATATAATATTATTCACCAAGAGAGATAGATGGCAACTAAAGGCAACTAAAGCAACACGCAACATGCAACTTTTTTGCTTGCAAATGGCGTTCAACATCGACAGATCTTAGAAGATGTTTCGCAGACATCTCGACTGATATCAGAGGTAACGGGTGGCATGCCAATTGCTTGGCTTGTTCCGTCCTCCGCTCGTGCAGAAGCAGTCGGGATATCTGGAAACGTAGATGCCGTCGAGAATTCATCGCCGTCCAATTTTGTCACGCGACCTCGCAACACGTCACGCACGAAAAGTCGCGGAAATGCGCGTCGGAGTTATCTGTCGACACGCGTGCATCGCGTGTGATGGATTTCAACTTTCGATCCGCTTCCACTTTTGAATACGCGTGATTTCTTGGCATGTGTTGATCTCGAACGCGCGCGAATATATTGATAATATCGCGCGATGTATTCCAATTTTATCTTAAACTTTATCACTGTATGCGCTTACCATATATTTTCTGAAATAATATTTTCTTTGTATTCACTGTAGGATCAATATTTTATATGTATAAAATAAATAATATATAAGTATAATGAAAAATCTTTCCTAAAAAAAAAATTTTTTTTTTAACTTTTAATTATTTCAATATTTATATAAAATTTTGAGAGAGCGTATATTTATATATATATGCAGAAATTTTTTTTTCCTCGATTAATTTCAAAATATTGCATTAATATTTTTAAGTAATAGTTGTGCATTGTGGTGAAAAATAATTCGTATGTATGTTAAAAAAAAGAAAGTAATTTATAAATATGTCATATTTTTTATTTGAAAATTATAAGTGCATATATAATAAATTAAATATTGTGAATATGTTTCATTGAATTTTTTTGATATTTTAAATCTGTTCTTCTCTATAAAAGAACATTACTAAAAATTATATTAGTAGTTACAAATGTTTTCGTTCGAATTTTCAATTCTAATGTATGTGAATCCTTGATATTTGCTACGATATTTGATACATTCTAAGCGGACAGGCAGCAGACGAGATGGGAAGAATAAAAGTAAGCGAAGTTGCAGCTTCCACACGGCCAGAAGGAGTATCTTTTTCCCCTTTGTTGTTGCTTTTCGCGCGGCAGTTGGGAACTTGTAAAGAAAAGATCTCCTTTCGAAGACGGGACCAAGTTTCTACCAGCGAACTCTCGCGAAAAGAATGTGACACGTCTCACGTGCAACGAATACGAAATAAGTGTTTATTTGAAAGAGAAATAAATGGACGTATTCGCGCATTTAAGAAAGCATAAAAATAATAAAATCACAAATGGCATATTAAATTCATGTTAAAAAGGATTTAATGTAAGTAGTAAATTGATATAACATAGTTATAATTTAGATTTTTGAAATGTGCAACTTTTTATACAATCTGTATATTATGTCATTTATATCTTTAATTTTGATACTTTAATATTTTTATACTTTCAACAATCTGTTATATAAAAATTGTTAACTATACGTACATCCACATTTAAAGTATATTTTATTTTATGTTTATTTTACACACACAGTATTATTTCAATTATTTTAAGGTAGAAAGTAAAATCTATACTCAAACATAGAAACTGAAGTTAAATTAATATTCAGGAATTCAACCTAACATAGGAAGCGCGTAATTGCTCTTGCCACCTTTACTATGAGGTACAAGATATTGGAATATTCTCGAGTCGCGGTAAACAATTGTCCGTGAAACCTTAGTTTGACTTGAACCACATCCAGTACTTGGCTAATGAATGCAGAAAATCGATAATTGTGAGAAAATAAAGAAAAAAATCAAAGAAGCATGTGAAAATGGAGATATATATCAAAACAACCTAATATTTTTGTTTTGAAAATTTGTTACTGCTTCTAATAATATTTTTTTTCATTTTTGCTTTCTATTCCTTTAAATTCTTTTAGAATAAACGGGACAAAAAAATAAAATCATGCAACTGTGAATTTTGTAATAATAATAATTAATTTTTTACAAGAAATTATAATAATAACTGAATGAATAAATATTTGATAATGACTGACATTATTTTACGCATTATTATGTAATAATCTATATAAAATAGCTGAACTGGCTATCTTTTTTTTTTTTAATAAACAGACGTGACGTATACAAAAATTTATTTTTATATTACTTATTTAGTCACTATATTTAAAAAAAAATAAATCCGTCGATCATGATTCTGTCTTTTTCATTCACTTTATCTATTCCTTCATCGTACATTGCTCGACATTACGTTAATCTTGTGTCTTCTTTGTACAGAGCCAACCTCCAATGGCCAAAGGGTACAAATTTTCCGCAATTTTCCAATTTTCGACGACGTGAGAGAAATCGAGTCACGCCGTGGCGAGACTTTGCACCAACTTAGCTCAGTTATGAGTTTGCGACTGTCCTCGGACATCACCGACGCGCTAACTCGACACGTGCTATGGGGCGATAAAAATGAATTTTCTTGGAAACGATTCAAGAAAAAGAATGGATAAGCAGAGAAAGGAAAGAAAGCTACAATCTTTTATGATCTGTTACAAGCTGTCACCGAGAGTGCGTTAAAAACAGACGAGACTAACAATAATTTGATAAAAAGATGCAACTTTTGGAATAGATATTCTTAGTAATAAATAAATCTCAAATAATCGCTCTTGCATCATTCATTGTAATATAATTTAGCAAATTTTAGATATTATATTAAATATAAAAATCTAAGTAATTTTGTAATGTTAATATTAGTCGATCATATACGAAGTAAATAAATGTTTCGTATTTTCGATACGTATCTAAAAACTCTCGCTGATTAAATTGCAAAATCAAAGACAAAAACAAAGATTTGTCTTTAAACTCGTCAATTATGGAATTTCAACTTTTATATGTGTAGGCTGAACTTGACAACTAATTCTATTTTTATGGCAAACTCGATGCATGTCTCCGCGAAATCAAGCGAGAGGACTGAAGAGCAAACTCGAAACTTTGCGGAAATCTCTTCATCCTGCAGTTGACTTTACGATATGGAAATGAAAGGTACCTTATCCTTCAACAAACTGAGATGTAGCTGTTTGATTTACGATTTTTTTTCGCAATAAAATTGTTATTTTAATTATCACAGTTTTATGCATGGAAAATGTATATTATCTTTTTACCATAATAAATTCACCATCGCTAAATGATTGACTTTTATAAAACACACAAAAATTATTATAATTGTAAGATAAATATACGTGTAATAATATCTCTGCGCTGTAAAATATCATATTTTTACATATTGTAATGAAAAGATATGAAAGAAAATTTAATTCGCTCTTTTAGACCATCAAATTAATTTAGAGATAAAATATAACTTGCGTTATTTAACAAATCATCTCTAAATTAATTTAGCCGATTGTTTTATGTTTCTTTCATTTGACATTTATAATTGCGAAAGATTTTTGTCACTGTAATAATATCGCGTGTGTGCGAATGCGTATGGCATTAAATGCACACATTGAATTTAAATTCTTTGCCATAATCGATTTCGAGTAAAAAAAAATTGAAAGGACATTATAAAAGAATTCTGACATATATAGGCTCAAACAGAAAGTACGGATAAGTAGTGCGATATTGCAGGAAAGAGTTACAGAATTTCATAGAAATCGGGAGAACAGTCATCTCTCTTTGAATCTTTAGAACAGTTTCCTAAGATAAGAAGTAACGTATCAACAGAAAACATTTTCTTAATTATCCTCTTTCTAGATATGGTACTAAAGAAAAGAAATAGGAAAGTATTGGAAAAGAGATCTTTGCAAAGAAACTCAACTTCAGATAGATAATCCCCTGTCTGCTACAACTAATACAAAAAATAATATAAAAAAATTTGAAGAACAAATGATGTATCTCGAAAATATTAATATTAAATTAAAATGTGTAGAATACAAAGGAATTATATTCTACACATCTTATATTACGCCATTGAAAAGAGTCCCCAGCTAAGGACTAACACGTTTGCGCTTTTTCTTCTATATTTTATGTTTTATTTTGTACAATTTAAGATTTGTTAATTAATGTATATTATTTTTGTATATTAATTTTTAATTTATTAAAATTGTAATTTGTTTCAATTTTATTACGGACTACATAATAAAACAAAATCCCGGAAACACGATATGTCCAAAAAATACAAAGTATAGCTCTGTCCTCTTCCTTTGACAGATTTACGCTACCCTATTTAGAGGCACGTGACAAGTTACATTTACGTAACACAATTGTCGTAGCACTGGTCCAGTTACGTTAGTCCCGCGCACGAACGTTAAAGATCACGAAAGCGAGAAAGAGCAAAAAGGTCTACGTGCACTGCGAGTTTATAGACGTTCACCTCGTATTCCTTGCATCTCTCTCTTACAATTCATCCCCTTTCTGCTCGAGACGCTCGGACTCGCAGAAAATCCCCTTTAGCAAACACAGACTGCCTTTCGCCTTTCAGAAAGAGACTTTCAAATTCTTCACCACGAAGAGAGAAACGAGGTGAAGGGCAACTCGACCGGTTACAAACCGTAGAAACTCGAATCGTAAATAGAATCGAACGAAGCATCGAATGTCCCGCGCAAACGCGCTTATTATATATATTTAGGACCTTGCACGTTTCTCTCTTTTCATCGCCATTATTATTGAATTGCAAATACATCAAAGAGTTTTTTTCTATTTAATGGTACATTGATTTGAGATAATTTCTTAAATAATTCAGTGTAAGAAGGACTAAAACGATTTTAACATATTTCTAGCAAATAATATTACCTCAGAATTCTTGTTCCAATGTAATGTCACTGATATGTAAACCGATTCTGTGTAAAATTAAATAAAAAAAAAATTTTAGTCCTGAAATGAGAATTTCCGTCTTAAGTTGCAGGAATATTCTTACTAATTAAGCATCTCAGAGTATCTTGGCTCGTTTCTGTATTTTGTTTTGCTCGTTTCGTCTTTACCTTTTCTTTCATCTGCACGTTTTCCTTCCCGTTAATCTCGCTTATCTCTCTAAAATAAAAGTATTCAAAACCGAGCTAACAGAAGAAATATTGGAATAAGTTGAGATTAAAAGCACTTAATGCATGTTAAAAATCGTCGAAAGAGACACAGAGATAAGATGATAAGTAGACTTATAAAAACCATTATTATTAAATTTCTATTTCAATTAAGATTGTCATAATATTTCACAATGATATGTTTCAAAATCTTAGCTACATCATAAAAGTAAATCTTTCATGTTTAAATTATCTCAAGTAGTGATAGTCGCAAAAGAGTAAATTTGTTTTATATTAATTATGTCTTTTGCACATACGATATATCACAAAACATATAGTTTTATATACTATAAATCTATCAAAATGTAATAAAATATTTATTTTCTTAAAGGAATACAAATGAATATTATGCATGTAAAAATTTATAATAGTTTAATTTTATTCAAAAATAATAAACAATAAATGATAAATGCATTACTTCGAAAATCTAGAAGTGCAAAGTTAAATACTTCTGTTTTATCGCAAAGAATGCTTTAGTAAAACAATATAAATAAATGATTATTGTACTTTATCAGTAAGTAGCACAAGTATGCGATATGAGTTATATATTTGAATTTACATTGAACATTACAGCAAAATTTTTAATTATTTCCTCCCTTTCTCTTCCCCACATCAATGCCATAGGAGCATCTATATTCATCTTCGTCAATGTCGTTGCATGGGATGCATGCTGTGCATACATAGCATATATGTATGAATTTATGAATATTCGTCAATTCCAGATACGCGAGAGCGGCTATCGTTTCTAGCTAAATTTATACCACTCATCAAACTATTGCGACATACTGGAGAATTTGTTATCACGCACAGCTTTTAACAGAATTTTTACAGAATTTTTAACAGATTTTGTAAAAATCTGATTTTCTTATAATAATTCTAATATGCGTAAAAAAATGTATAAAAAAAAAACAAAATAAACAAAAGTACAATTATTTTTTTTGCAACAATTTTAAAAAATTAAATAATATTTTTCTTATTTAAAAAAATTTAATGAACAATATTGTCTTATCCTTCTAAAATGAGAACATTCGATTAAAAATGTGAAAACGTGTAAAAAAAAGTTTAATAAGCAAAAATAACAGACAATTAAAGCGCAAGACAACCATATACATTTTGTCGCGAGACGTTAATTCCCGCGTTAAAACGAGGAAACTTTAAGTTGTTTTGTTAAAGACCGATGCATTCTCCTCGAAAAAGACAATTTAGACTACATTTCTATTGTTTGCACTGTGTTTCGCACCTTTTTCTCACCATATAAATAACACACAATTGTGTTCCTTTACACTTTATATCTACATAAACTACTTCAGAAACCGCACCTATAAATTAACAATGATATAAATTACGTTCTCCTCAAACACAACAATATTCTTGTATTACATAAAATTAAAAATAAATTTTAATTAACTTTAATTATATGTCCTAGTAATATTTAGACAGGACAACAATATCTGGTAAAATCACGCGCAATAATAATAATTTCATAAGAATCAAACAAATATATGATTTTAACCCTTTGATGAGATAATATAATCGCAGTGATTAGTCGTGTGCGAGTGATCACGCGAGTTAGTTGTGAATCCTAAATAAGCTCCCTGGATCGGTGATGTCCATTTCCAACGTTTACATTTGCATGCGCATTTCGGATTTGCATTAGTTTGGCATCGTTAGATAAATACTTTACTCTTGAAATCTGAGCAACTTCGAGTTAATATACTGTCACTACTGATCTAACTGATCTTTTTTGCAAAAATAAAATTATTATATTCACACATTTTATACACAAAAACAGACGAACATCAAAGATTTTTTATCTATTTTATTCAAAAAGAACAGACCAGTTTTTTCTAATCTTTTACAGAAAAACTAGAAGAA
This sequence comes from Cataglyphis hispanica, assembly GCF_021464435.1. Classification (NCBI taxonomy): domain Eukaryota; kingdom Metazoa; phylum Arthropoda; class Insecta; order Hymenoptera; family Formicidae; genus Cataglyphis; species Cataglyphis hispanica. Next base: position 2,510,655 of record NC_065965.1, on the reverse strand, counting down.
TATGCTTCTTCTTTGCATTATTTTATACTTTTACATTATAATGCATCTTATTTAAATTCTTATCCAATCAAAGTTTGATTTCCGTAAAATTTTATAGAGGATAATTAAACAAGATGTAGACACGCTTTTTTGCGACGAACACAAGAGCGCGAGCACTTCATACTTTCTCGAGGAGATAAAAGAGATTTATTTAGAATCCGAGAACGCGAGGGCGTGCTTGCTCACCAAAAGATCGGCGATAGATGCGCTTGATGAATGGAAATTGCTTTGCATATATTTCCCTTCTCCTCGTGCAAGTGAGCCTTACTAGTTTTGCGATGTCGAGGAGGACGGAAAACTGGAATTTTGTCGATCTCCTTCGCTCTTGCTAAGAAATTCCAACCGCTATATATCAAAGCTTCCTTTCCTTTCCTCGCTAACTTCCGCGGTTACAAGTTAATCCGATAACTCGATGAAATATAATTTTGCCATACGCAATGCAGAGAGCAAGAAGTTAAAAATAATGAAGCATTATATGTACAGAATGTTAAGTAAAACTCGCGGAACTTTCTTTAGAACTTTTACGCGGTAAAAGTCAAACTAATTGTAGTAAAAATTCGAAAAATTTATATTTACTAATATAATGTCATAAATGTTTTAGAAATTTTAAATATTATAAAACTTGTGTTTCTTTGTTCTCTTTAACAAAGTTTATATATTACTTTCGTTTATTGTATACCCTAAAAAGAAGTTTGTATTTTTGTCTCTCTCTCTTTTGTAAGGACAAAAATTCGCAATTCTTGAAAAGCTCTCAGCTTCCTATTTCTTTCTTCGCTTGCTCGTTCGATGGTGAAATTAAACGAAATAGCGTAGCGTCGATGCGACAAGGGCGAAGCGTTGATATCGATGCGAATTGAAACGCGTGCACTCGATTCCAGATTATACGACTCGCCATGTTATAGCTCATTCTCGATGGAAACGGCACGTTAAAATACTGACGTAACCAATCGACAAACAAAGTCGACAAAATCCAGCAAAATAAGTTTCATATTTCTTAGAATTTTCCATTAAAAAGGTTTTGCCAATGTTATTACATCATAGCTAATAATGTAAAGAGATCAGATATATTTTGAGACGAGCCATTTATTTTGTATGCTGATATCGACTTTAATTTAATAATGAAAATATCAGTGACATGAAAAATTAAATAGGTCAGATTACATAGTAGCAATTAAAATGTTTAACTTTACTTTTTATTTTATTGATTTATATGAGCTTCGAGTTACGGCAATTTAATAAGCGCTTATTGAACTCTGTTTTTTTATGGTTTGATATTAATTAAATTAAGTTCACGAGTCAATAGCAATGAAATATACGAAGAGTAGTTATTGTTTTGCTTTTATCGTGAAATGTAAAAATTTATTTTAATTGCAGGAAGATTATATTTAAAGTATTAAAAATAAAAATTTTTATCAATTAAATATTTTTTAAAGAAAGAGTTTACGAGTTCTATCTTTCTATTAGAAATAGTCATTGATTATAAACTCGGCAACGATTGCGTGTTTGTCGGCAGTGTCGTGATTGCAGGAACGGCAACGTGTAGAACAACGAAGGCATTGCTTTAAAATACGAATATCACTGTAATAATTTGGCAGTGCTCACCCATACGCCCATAAAATGCCTTATTTACGTGATTTTCTGACATTTCTATTTGATGAATAAGCTACATGCGATCATTTGTTTTAATTCAACATCCAAATTTAAACTTTACACAAACTTATTTCCGCAATATAGAAATTAGCAGATAGACAAATAAATTTGATAATTCAAAAATTTTGCATTATTTTATTGCAATATGTATTAATAAATAAAAAACGCAAATATTTATATAAAAAAAATTCAATATGATATACGTTATTGGAATTGATGGCCATAAAATATATTAAATAATTTATTTTCTAGTATTTTAAGTTGGAATTATTCATATATGAAAATATACGAATAATTCCAATATTCCAAAATATTAAAAACAAATATCGACGCAAACAGAGTTTTTACAATCTTCATTTTTTTTTATAATGTAACTGGAATCAAGGGGAATCCGGACGCGAAAGTTGCAATCCGCGCATATTTGCATAATTTGATAGGGAATCCTCCGGTTTTTTTTTACCTTTCCAGGAATAAAAATTGATATTCCGAGAAAGTTTGTGCGCAAATATGCTCAAATATCGACGAACTCGATTCCGCGAGCGCGTAAAACGAGAAGGCGGAATGCACGCGAGGCGAATCGAGTGACACTGAGAACGAACAAAATCGTTAATTCGAATTACGAAAGCTCAAGGCAGTAACTTTTAAGCTATCTTCAAAGGGCGCCTTAATTGTTGCGCAGAAAGAAGCTTGGGGCTCTTTCGCCTCGTTAGAGTTGCAAATGGGTCTGTCCGCAAAATTATGAACGCAAATTTTCAACAATGGCCGAATCGCTCTCATAATAACAGGGTTGATACGATGATTACGACAGAATTTGGATAAAGATTATATTTTACAGACAGACAGAGTAAGAGAAGAGCAGAGGATGAGGTGGCAAAACCGAGAAGAAGATTGTAATTACAGTGGCAAGAATATTAGTCGTCTTGACAAATCGATTGGAATGAGACTAACAGAGAGGATAATGCGCCAATCTTCTCGTTAAAGATTCGTAATCTGGCTTAGAGTGTTTTTTAATTTCCCTTAATCTGCCCTTATACGTGTCGCCTGCTTTTTTCGATCCAGACTCACCTCGAAGGATTATCTTCATTGAATGGCGAATTAAACTGCTACCTTCTTTCAAAAATGAAACTAGCATGCGGCGCTTTTATGTGAATTTTTCAGGTATCATAGATGACATTTAAAGAACTATATAAATTTATGTGTGAAAATTATATAAATTTGTGTGCATAAAATATTAAAATGTATTTTTAAAAGATTGAAAAAAATCTTATGAAAGTATTTTATGCATCGTCAAACAAGTATAATATGTAAATTTGTAATAAGTAAAAAATCAGGTCAACTGACACACACACACACACACACACACACACACACACACACACACATATATATATATATATATATATCTTTATTACGTTATATTATAAGAAATTACATGAAAAGTTAGACGATTTTTTTATACTTTCTGTCAAAATATCTCTATCTTGTTAAAAGTTTGAGAATTAATTCAAATATATCTTAATCTGAATTAATTTTTTTTAACGCGTTGTAAGCTTTCTAATTTGGAACATAGCTAAAAATATTGCGTAAAGCAATATTTCTCAGTATTCGATATAAAAAGCCTTGCAAGTGACCTGCTTTCACTCGCTGAGCATTAAAGTTCCTATAATACACACGTCAATTTCTGAAGAATTGTTGCCGGGATAGTTTTGTTGCTCAATAGATGTAACGATCAACTATTTACTTCCTGCTTTTCTCAGTCAAAATATAAAAGAATAACACATAGGTATTAAAAGATAAATTCTTTTATATACGTGCGTATTCATTGTTAAAAAAAATAAAATTATTGCAAAAAGAGTCAACAAATTTACCGATAGAGAAAATTGTAATACATCAACTGTTAAAATTAAAAAAAAAACATTATTATTCATATTATTTGTAAATTTATTATAAATATTTTTCAGATTAAATATTTTTACTTGTTTCGTAGACTTATAAATAAATTTTCACTTTTGTGTTAATATTATATATTACATTTTATAAAATTTATATAGGATTATTGTATAAAAATTATTTGCAAATGATTGACAGATCCCATGCAAAGTAAACCTATAAAAAATGCAATTTTATAAAATATTTTAAAAATTCATTATTATGTCATAGCACAGAAAGACTAGAAAACTACGGATTTCCATAATGAGAAGAGCAACAGTTTAAGTTATGTTGTATATTTCGTAAAAGAGTCTAAAGCTTACGAGAAAATTTCAGGACTAGAGCTAGTCTCGTTTGCTTCAATTTCTCTGTATACGCCATATATTAACGTAACTATATTGAAAACATGGCAGAAATGCTTTATATTCCGAAAAGCACATGTAAATTGTCATTCGGTTGAATAAATGGATGCTTCATGCTAGATAGACGCTTGTGACAAGTCTAAATAAAGAAAATTGTTTATTTATGCCTTTCAAATTATTTCAATGAATTATTCAATGAACTTACATTTATTAGAAATTAGAAGTAATTATTACTGTTATATTATTTACTCAATTCTGTTATAAAAAAAGGGAACTTGAAATTATATAAAAATTAATAAAATAATGTTAAATGAAATATTTTATTTTTGTTGAATTAATTCGATTTGTTTTCGCGTTAAATACGTAAAAATGCAACGTCGAATTTTTAGATTTGATTATGTGCATATTATTTCTATATAAAACATTTATTTTCTGATAAAATTGTGCTCGCAGAACTAAATCAAATAAGTACAGTATAAAAGTCTTCAGTCTTCTCTAAATTTGTTTTTGTCCTTTCAGTAGCTAAATGCGTTTCGTCGCCGAAGGAATTCTTTCGACATTACTAACTAATCCCAGATCTCTGATCGCCGAAGGGCTGTCAGAGAATTCCACGAGTAAAACTCAAAGAACAAAGTGAAAATTCTCGCGCGTCGGAGAAAGCCTTGTAGCGAAGCAATAAGAATAATGAGATGGAAACGAGCAGACGGACACTCTGCAGTTTCCGTAATATAATGACGGATTATCTAGAATTAAGATTTTAAAAATTAAAATTAACAAAAAAATTTATTAAAATAAAATTATAATTAATAAGAGAATATTAATACGTGTGCATTTAAATTATTACAAAATATTAAAAAATTGAACAATGTAAAAAATTAATTACATTAAAATTGGAGTAACCTAGCTTATACTTTTAGAAAATTAATAATTAAAAAATTTTTTTTAGTTATATTTAAATAGAATTTCCTTGAATTGAATATGAGCATATATTTAAATAGAATTTCCTTGAATTGAATATGAGCATTGAGCTAACTACCACAAATTTTCAAAAATATTTTGTAACATGATAAATTTTAAATAAGTATTAAATATAATATAAAACTTATCAAAATCATAATTTGATCTTGTTATTTATTTGACGATAAGGTTGTTAAAATTCAAGATCGTCGCAAAATTCAAGAATTACAAATTTTGAAGAGGGAAATCTTGATCTCAAGAAAACTTTGTCGCTTGGCAATTCATTATTATATCGCGATTAATATCTCGCGAACAATTTATTATCGTGATATATTATCTGAATTTATTTCGATTATCTCTAACAAAATTTTAATATTTTTAGTATTACCAAACAAAAGAATGATTTTAAATATTAATAAAAATTCAATTTTTTAATTTTTTCGTAAAAAAATAAAAAACAACAATAATGCAATGATCTTAAACAGGAGGGAAGCATATTTGAAGCAAGTATAAATTGATGAGATAAATTGTTGATATCGTCTCTTGTGAGAAAACCTTACTGTAAGATATGTTCATGCATTATGTTTCTCTCATGTCATTAGATCCAATTTGCTTTGCGACATAGTTGTAATCCTGACGGAAAACCATCTCAAGGACCTGCCTCGCCTCTGGCATTACTTTTTTTCTTGTTCTTTATTCACTCTCCATTTTCTTCTCCATACAAACAGTCACACCCTCAAGATAAAATGCATTTTTCTCTACATTTGACTCAATTTTTCTTATCCGCCTACTTTATCTCTATTGTTTTTACTGAATAATATCTTTACTTCGTCAAATGTAAGCTATGAAATATGTACATGATTAAAAATATTATTTAATCTACAGCCGTTGTACCAAGCACTCTTGTTCAATGAGAAAAAATCGTGTAACGGATGAAACGTTTGTTTCAACGATCCTTCGATCCTTGACCACGACAATAGTAAATATTTTTGTGAAAATAAGATAATAATAATCACGCTTAAATTTTTAACGTTTACAGCATGTATCTATATTGCATTACGGTTATCGTTACGCTCACGCTCCTCACAATATTGAATAGATGTTGAAAAGAAAAAACGTCACAAACTAAAAAGTTTTGAAAGTTCTACGGATACGGCACGTAAAAGTTTTCAGTAGTAGATTAAAAAAGAAAAAAAAATTCAAGGAAATAAAAAATTTATTTCTCTACCATTACTGCTATATTGCATGAAGAATAAATGTATCTGCAATAACAAGTCGGCATTACTTATCGCATCGCGCGCGCGATAAGTACATCTTTTTTTTCTCTCGACGTATAAACAGTAATAAGAAAAGTCGCGTACATATTTTATCCGCGAAGCGCGTTACAAAATTTCGTTTCGTTCTCAACGATAAATTCCAGTTTCATTTTTTGGTGTTAGTGTATTTTATGACGATTACACTACCGCTGCGCGTTCTACTTTTTCCCGCAGCGTAGCGGCATTCTAAATAACATTTATCGATCGTAAATTAAGCTCGTAACCAACCGGATCGGTTACTGATTTAAGAACTATTACCGTTTGAGCGTTTGTCGATACAATTGATTAGTACTTTCCGGACAGGAAGAAATCGTTATGCGAATAATGAGGCATCTAAGATTCACAGCGACGTCGTCGGGGACCCTTTTTAGACGCAGCCTCTCACGATATCTCTCTACTACTTGTTTTCATGAGATATTCATAACGCGCGTGCATTCCCGCCCGGCGTAATGAGAAAGGAAATTTAGGGATTGCGGCAGTGCGGCCCGTTGAATTTTATGCTAAACGTGTTCGAAGAGACGAAGCGTATTCAATTAACTCCTTGACGAGAAATTCGACGGTGCACACAAACGCAATCACGTTCCGGCTATTTTTCACTTCGAATCTGCATGTGAAAAAATTATAAAACGCGTTGAAAAAACGAAAATTAAAGCAAATAAAAACGTGCAAAATTATTTTTGAGGCAATAAGAAATTTCGATTGCATATCTAACCATGCATATAAAATGTAATATAAAGTTAATTTTTTATTCGAAAATCCGATAAGGGAAACGTAATAAAAATATTTCAAAATTTTACATATAATTTGCCGTATAGTTCTCATTTTTATACTTTTCTCTTATCGGATAATTAATAATTATCCATTGTATGTATAATATAAAAGCAATTACATACTTTATCTAACATTACACAGTAATTGAGAGCAAAATTATTATATGGTAACTGTGTCAATAGCAAAATTAATAACAATGTCGAAAGCGATTGTTGAGATATAATATCCAAAAGTAGTCAAAATTATATCACTATTAATACAATTGGATACATTTAAATAACATTTATCATTTTGATTAATTTTGTGTAATTTTGTGTCTAATGTATATATTCACTGAACTTTGTGCATTTAAAACGCATTCAAATTTTGAATTAGAATTTCAATACAATATATTATTAATTAACGTCCATATCGTAATATTTTTTAAACATAGCATATATTTAATGCATATAAAATTAAAATATTATTAAAAATCAAAATAAAAAAATCCACGCATTATATACGCAACTATTATTGTATCAAAGAACATCGATTTAAATAATGTAACCCCAAATATAAAGATGTTAATTAATAAATTCAAAAGAAAAAAATTATTTCTTTTAAATACTATTTTTTCAAACATTCTTCAATACGAATGTAATAATGCATCCACTTAATTCGACTATTATGAAAGAGGTAACATTGCCAAACGCGAAGAGAGGTAAGAGTGAATGCAAAAGGGGTTCGCCCGGCAACAATCCAAACTGCCAATCTTGGCTTTCACCCTCTTTCTCCCTTCGTTTACCCTTGCTTCACGGTCGTTGGAATAAACGCGACGGGGCTAGCTTAATTCTTATTTATCGTGGCGCATTTATCGCGCCCTAAGCATCTCTCTCTCCCTCTCTCTTTCTTGTCTTTTATTAAAGTACGGCGGCGTCGGAAATCGCATCGGAATCCGTTGCGCAAAGCCGACCGGGTATGGGATCCTTCCTCTAGGGCGAATCAGCTGACACGGAAAGCTCGAGAAAATAAAGAAAATGAGACAGCCGGACAGGGACGGATGCTAATTTTTTTACGACATTTTTATGATTTTCTATGAAGTTTCTATGAAGATTCAACACGTCAATTAATTAATATTATATATAACTTGATGAAATCCAACAGATGTCACGTAATAATGGATAAACATAAAACTTAAATCTTTATAAAGAACGCAATGAGTCTTTTACTACTTTATTTTAAAGATTGAAGTCATCTGAATGACTTTTCTCTTATAAATCCTTTTTTTAATTATGTTTTTGCAAACGGTATCTATAAATTCGAATAATGTCGAAAGGATTAAGTAGTGCTAGTCGTCATATAGATGCGCCCCTGCGAAGAAGAGAGAAGGGAGAACGACTTTTGGAGGGATTGGATGTTCCAGGCGGCTAGATACCCATGTTGAGAATCGCGTCTAGTGAGGTATGTACCTAGCGTACTGGAAAGGCGAGTTCATAGAGAGCAAGGCAGAGTTCCAAAGATATATTGCTGGCTCAACAACCTTCTAACAATAATCTATACCTAACTTCCTCACCGTCCTCCATCGCACCTCTTTACCCTCCCTGCTCCGACAAGGCTTGTTTCTCACTCTCTCTGTCTCTCTCTTTATCTCTCGTCCTGTTGTTGAACGAAGCGACGTGCTTCCTAGTGCTCTCAGTTCTTCCACCTATTGTACAGGGTGACCTGTTTTTCTGTCTCCAATATGATAACGCACACAATGACAAAGATACAATACTTTGTAGGAATGAAAGTCGAAGAGTTTCGCAGCGGGATTAATTAAATCTTCAAGAATGATCTTCATGAGATCATTTTAATTTCTTTGCGAGTCACATTGTGCATATATATATATATATATATATATATATATATATATATATATATATACATATATAATAATATTTTACTAAGTATATGTGTAAAAATTATATTTACAAAGACAGTATGCATATAAATTACTGTTAATAATGATTTATAAAATTAAACAAATGTTACTAATTTATTACATTTAAATTTTTACATTTTTAGTAAAGATATATAATAGCAGTGTTTCAATAATTGCATGCGGCATAGGATCTGACACTGCCTCTCTAAACACTACTTAATTTTCGTTAAGAATACATTAACACACATACACATGCATGTATACTCCGCTTCACGTAACATAAGCCATAAAACTATTTAACTTTCATTTAAGCTAAACGTTAACCTCTTTCTACGCGGGCGTCTGAAGATAAATACAGATAGATAATATCCGTGGTGGAAATGAAACGAACACCTCGTATATAGGTATACCGTTTCAAGACAGCCTCGAAGTTAAACTCTCCAACGAACCGCTCGTAATTTCACTTGCGCCACCCTAGTCCACGGAAACGTTTAATGTTACGTAGCTGGCAGGACTTCCTTACTATTTGTCCACGGGCGTATCCTCTGCTGCCAACAATATGACACAGTACCCCCGACAATAGTTTAAGGACTCGGCATCCTTCTATTGAATGAGCACTCATTAACCTGATCATAAGTCTCTACCTTCCGGCAAATTTCAGCTAATATTAGATATCGATTTACCAAATTATCGAACAATAATATACATCTTTACGAACAGAATATACTATAGAATATGCATATATAATGAGATCTTATATAATATTTAAACAGAAAAGGTTTATAATATAACTTTTATAAGATTAAATAATAAACTCAATTGTTCTTTTGTAGAAGTTAACTAGTTTTTAATATTAAGTAGATTTGATATAATTATATATTTTTAAATTTAAATTTTCACAAAAGAAAATAACGGAGAATCTATGAAAATTTGCAAAGACCGTGAGTTGTGAAGCATTTTGCCTGCGTCCTTAAGAATTAAATGTATTAAAATATGTATTAAAAATGATAAAAGACGCGTGTGTGTGTGTGGTCATGAATCTTCTGACACAAACAAAGAATCAACACGAACAAGTCCAATCGACATTTTTAATTCCTACGCCGGTGCTCGTTTCCGGCAATGAGTTTCCGGTGCTCGTTGTCCGCGGAAGAACACTCTTTCCGGATTTTTTTGTCGTCTGAGCATATCGGTTGGCGTCGTGTGAGGATGCTCGTTCTTCTCTAAGGATTCGTCAACTGGCAGTTGCCAGAATCACGAATGGGAAGATCTTCCGAAAATTCAAGTGTCGTTGAGTGAATTCAACATCTTGTCGTGCTTCGTTCTCGGAGAGCTTTTCTCGGCAAGGATACAAGAACGGAAGACAGAAACGGGCGAAGGATGTTCTTGTGGAAACGAGCATGTCAAGCAATGCCGAAGAGCTTCTATATAAGAGCGCAGTTTCCGTAGAGAAATCTGGTCGCACTTATGTCATTCGTGGCAAGAGAAATTTCAAGCAGAAATGTTTGCACGCGTTGAGACACGCGTTCGATCCCCGTCTTGTACTTCCGCACTTTCACTGCATACTCAACCCTGAGAAAGATTCTAGCAACCATGTCACGAGAGCTCGTGCAATGATTTTACGATACGCTTGCGCACTCAAAATATGATTACCGCGTATAGGAAAACATAGGAAAAGCAGCAAAGTGCCGTTCCTCCAACATTATTTCTGCGTTGAAAGAGAAGCTCTGTATATATATTATTACTAAAAAAATGATGGGTTTATAAGAAAAACTTTGCTAAAATTCTCAAAGGAAAAGGATCTGGATCTTGCCAATATTTGTCCTCTGCTCGTATTGTATCCGATTAGCGTTTTCATCCCTTTTGTTATCAAGATATATATATATATATACTTTATATGTATATACGCGATATATACGGTTCTTGTGCATAGAGAATTGATTTACTGCTTTCTCGAGATCTCTTTTTTCATTCGATTTAGTGTGTAATATGCGGGATACATAAAAATTGCTATGACAGTTTCCCGGAATAAAAGCTTTATCGGGTGTCTGATAACGCGAATTAAAGTCGTTAGGCCACCGCCGTTAAAACAACAACCCTTCGCGTGACTCTGTGGCGACCGACCGAGGCGACGGGACGAAAAAAAAGTTGTTTCGTCGAGTGGCGCGTTTTAACGCACAACGACATATCTCGCGTCGGGAAAAACGCTTATAACGCGTCCGCGTAATTGAGCGTAACGTGGTCGATTAAATTTTACGCGTACATGTATATATGCGCTCTGTTGGCGGCACGCGATCACGCCTTTTCCTTTCTCATCATGCACAAAATTCACTTTACACGCACGCATTACGAATCACGATAGTAATGCCACTGTAATGCTCGTACTTAACAGAAATAGGAAGAGCTGTCATGCGCCGCAATTAAATTTGCACCGCAATCGCAACCGGGAATTTTGTCTCATTGTCCGACCCACAATATAATCGAAATATTTTCAGACGTCATTTTAATATTAATAATTGTGCTAAAATATTTTTATTATTTAACTTTTGCAATTTTTTAATTCTTTATTTGAATTACATGTAAAATCATAAAAATTGAAATAGAAAAGAAAGTATTATAATTAAAATTATAATGAAAATAGAAAATAATATTTACGTAAAAGCTGTTTTTTCAATTGGATGATAAATGTTTAATATGAAATATAATTTACTTACATTGTGCATATAAAATATTTCTTGAAATGCATACATGTATTAAAATATATAATATTTATATTATTGCCTTGCAAGAGAGACATATATGTATCTTCTGAATCTACTCCTATAAATCGCGTTATTTTTGCCGATAGTTTCGTCGGATATACAGACTCACTTACTACTGCAATCGTTGCTGTTAAAATGCCACTGTATATATTTCACGCGCTACTTTTTTCGATCTACTTTTCCAACAAACTTTGTTCAAATACATTCCCTTTAAAACTTACATTAGAAACTTATTCGCCGTGTAAGGCAGTGACGTGACACTCTCTCACAGCATTGAAGCGCTTGCAGATCTGCGCAAATATATACACAGGATATATATTGTGCTCTTTCCTTCGTACGTAATTATATAAGCATACGCGTGTGAGACGAAAGAGTAGGCGGAAGTTCTCTCTCTTCTCTCAAAGACCAATAATTGAAAATTCACATTCTAACAATACAATGCAACCGCATGCACCATTATTGATCATACCGTGTCGATCTTGATCTTTGTACTCGCTACACATTATTAATATGGCGCATATATAACCGCTGGCATAGATTATTGAATGTACAATGACTGTTGCACAAAGGAAACAGCCTTAGGACAGGTTTATTTTTTTACAAATAGTGGCTATTACAATATTCTCTCTGTCTCTTTTTTTCTCTTTCTCATATATAAAAATATGCTATATTCTCGCAACCTTTTTTTTTTTTTTAATTGCGTTGTCTATAATAATGCACCATTTTTTCTATGACATTTAATTAATAAAGTCTTCTCTGTCTGCCTTTTCTTCTTTATACAAGTACGCCAAAGAAAAATGAGATTTGATTTTAATTGGCTGAAAGCATGTCAGAATAAAGATTCATCAAAGATGCTTCATTCCGATAAAAAACTATTAAAATCATAAAAATGATAAAATTACACCTGCAAAAAGAAAAGAAGCTTGTCGTGCTACATCAATCGAGTTCATTCGTTTACTTATTGACATTACGTTCTCAAAATTAATTTATTAATTTATTAAACTATCCTTTTTTCTTCAATTCTTTTATTTTTTTTCCCAAAAATTGAAACAAGTTAGCAATTTTTCTGTTTGAAAACAGTACAGTTTTAGTTAAAGAGAACCCGAAAACTCGATAATTTATGTAAAAAATTAATAAAAAATGCAGTGCATAATTATCAGCACTTTTTAAATAACAGGACTATTTTTAATAAAAAGGAAATTATACTTGATAACTATTTCCTCCTACATTTTTTGGTTTTAGATGATAGAGTTACACTGCAACATATGCGCAATGTAAGTTACACCGCGTCACATATGTGTTTCATATGCATATTGCGTATCTGTGGTTTCATGCATATAATAACAGATGCACTTCATACATATATATAGACTGAACAATGTACACATGTAATAACAGAACACATATTCTTCGGGAGAGTTGCTTATGCACGAGCAGTATATCCTTCCTTTCATTCTCGCTCTCCTTTCTTCCATTTCCCATATCGCTGGTTTATCACCCCAATCTTGTACATGTATGTCATCTGATGACAAAAGTGAAAGTCATTACTGTCCATTATGCTTTTCTCATTCATTAAAACACATACATTTTTACAAAATTTACTCTTGATTTTAATAAAGATGATGTGACATTTATTTAAAAAAAAATTTCCACAAAAATTTTTTCTTTTTTCTTTATACAATTTTTATTCTTCGTGTTTTTGATCTGTCGATTTTGAACATGTTCTAGAAAAGAAAAAGGTACTTGCCACCATTTGGAAATATCTCAAAATAAAGTAGAAAGTTCGAAATTTTATTAAGAAATCGAATCTCTCAAGTCACAATATTGCAATGTTATATTTATTGGAAATATTGTTTTGTGAACACGATCTATCTCGCGAGCTTCAATTGCACATTCGTCCATTTTCTCAACGATAGGACAAACGGAGGAAGCGGCCGACAAATGGTATTAATAAATTGACCAAAATAAATCGAGAGTGCACGTAACGGATAGAGAATACGTCATAAATGTTATATTTGAACGATAAAAACTTGTCAGTATATGGATTGATCGTTCTAAATTGTTATAGACGGTATTTTGCGAAACTTGTAACAGTTGTAAAAACAACGATATCAAAATAGAGATTCCGATTAAATCACTCGATAGAAGTTGCTTCATAAAATTTCTTTATTTGTCTTGACTTATACTTTATAACTAAATCTACTATATTTTTCTATATTAATCTATTATATTATTCTATATATTAAACTTTTAAGTTATATTTAGCAAATTGAAATTCACAAAATGTGCTATTTATGATATAAAATTTAATTGTAAGACTGATAATAATATTGACTGATATGAGAATAAACGAGTTTTATTCCCTCGCCCCTCACACTCGCAAACTAACTTCATTGTTATCATATCAGCGAGCTTATCCAGCAGTCGTAATGCAAGGAGAGGAGATTTCAATCTGATAACGTTAATTCATGATACCGTACAAAGTGTCTATTTAATATCAATATTGTAAATTTGTATTGAATGAAATGTAAAGTCAATTTAACAAGACATGATATCTCATTAAATTTATTAATTACGATTAATCTATATTGTACAATATATTTCAGGATGTAGCATCAAACTGATATATATGCAGTTGACAATTTTAAATTTGTAATTAATTTAAAATTTTACCAATAAAAATAATATAAGGATATTGCAAGCATTATTCATTTGTTCAATAACGCAAATAATTTGTCCATCGTCGATTATATCAATAATTCAAATATTGCTCTGCAAAAATATTTCAATGTTTTTATTGTCATACTTATTTATAAGAATTAAATTTTCTTATCTGGTAAATTTTAAGAATTAAGAACAATGTTTATAATATTTTTGAAACACCTGATCCTATAAATACTGTATTTTATTATTAATTATATATTATTGAGTATATTTCCTTTTTATGTTGCATTTATCTTTGATATAATATTTTCTTCTTTTTTTCATTTTTATGCACGAAGAATACAACACAGAAATGTAGAATAGATTCGCTAATTCGTTTTTAGTTCCAAGGTAAATTAATACCCATCCTTTAACAATTACGTCCATTTATTTCGCTTTTCATTGCCCTGACCTGTGATGATTATATTAGTATGCCTTTATGCGTGAAAGTGCTAATTTTTTGCATTTGTTCATTTCCACAATCTTTCACTCGGAGACTCATCTTGCCTCGCGCTAAAATGTTCTACAATGTTTAAAGTTTAGCAAGAGTCTACGCACTGAAGATATTTTATATATGTAATCCTAAAACAAAAACGTTGAATCTTGTATCCAATATACACTCAATCTCAATAATATCGGCACATGTGTTTCTTTTTTCCATCTTCTTTTTTTTTATCAAATATTTTGTGCCAACGCAATGTGCGCACTTCAGTTTAGATCCAGCTGGATAACAATAGCTATTGATATAGGTTTAGCAGCGTGTCAATAGTTTTTAATAAAAATCGATTTGTACACTCAACACACTCACATATACATAAAGCAAAAAAAAAAAATGAGAATGAGCGCAATTTGTATAACACAGTTCAGCACAACACACATTTGACTATATGTTTTAATATTGATTGCGTATTCTCAACACGCTCATATCGAGAGTCCTATTTTAACCAAGCCACAACCAATCACTTATATATTCGATTTAGTACATTACTCATGATTGTTTACATTTATTGTAACTTGTGTAAAATCTGACGCGTCTTTTTATTATTAGTAATTTTAAAATAGCAGTGCCGAAAATAAAATAAAAATAATTAAATGCGATACAGATTATTCTTATATAGTAAAGTAAACAAATTAATAATAATAAAACATATTATTGATAAATAAAAATCTTAAATTTAGAAAGATTATTTTGTTTTTAAAGGAAACTTTAATGCTAGAGTTTATTAATCTGCCGAAATAAATAAAAAGCAAATTTGAATATAAATCAACCTTAATCAAATTTGAGAGACTTTCCTTATATATATTTATTAATCCTTATTATCCTTTTTTAACTAATATATTCCGATATATTCCCGATAATATATTTCCGATAATATTTTACTTTTCTTTATGCAGCATAAAATCTACTAGTCTTAACATCTTAACTGCAATCGCCCTTAGCGATATCTCTGCGCGTTATCTGTTGCATGAATATATAACTTTTAGTATCGCCATGCTTAGAGATGAGCTGATGTTATTACGCCTATCGGGTAATTCCGTACTGAACACGATGGCATAACTGTTGCTGCAGGGGTAAAGGAGAAAAACTCTCTTCATAAAAGTCTCATGGCGAAATGGAGCCAAAGTAGTGCTCCTTGTGCACGTGAAAGTGGGAGAGCCGGCCGGAGAAGCAGTCGCCAGTGGAATGCAATTTGTATTAATTTCAACGGAATTAGGAGTTACGCCTTGGGCCGCAATTAAAATTTGCATAAACAAATTTTACTTGTCGGTTTAAGCTCGGGAAAGATGGGAAAGGCGTTTCCCTACTTTCCAGCCTTCTCTTCCTCTCTTTCTATCTCTCCCTCTCGTTTTTTTTCCGGATGCTCTCCTCTCTTTCTACTAGACGCATTTCTGCCAGTATCTCTGTTTCGTTTTTCTTCCGCCATCATCTCGCGAAAGTACGGTACGGTCTCCCGTCAAATAAAGATCGACTAATTGTTTCCTGACTGTATTCTGCTTGATTTTCACGAGCAATATTCTGACAATGAGCCCTACCTACATTTCTTTACAGCGCTATTCGTATTTATTGCGATTCTGTAAAATAAAGTCTATTTACTTGAACTTAAACAAAGTAAAAATATGAATTATATAATTTAAGAATTAAGTACAAAATTTCAAGATAACAGATATTTTATCTGTTAAATATCAAGGAAAGAGAAATTTGTATTGTAGTCAAGTTGTAGTTCTCTATTTTATTTAAATTTAAAGCAATTTTATGTACGATAAATAAAAACAAATGATAAAAAATGAAGTTTCCAATTTTATCAAATAAAAAATATATATATATATTCAATGCATGGTTAAAATTTCCGCCTTTTTTCTATTATAAATTCATTTTTTCATCATATTCATCGTCGTATTCGTCGTTTTCTCGTATCTTTTATTCCTCTTTGATGTAAATTTTTTTTTTATTTATTTTTTACTTCCTTTTTTTTCATTCTCTATTTTATCTCTGATATTTTTTTTTATTTTTTCGGTCTCCCCAAGCTCTTTCATCCCCCAATTTAGTGCAGATTCTAAAATGCATTTCGTTACTTGTCAAATTTTGCGACTTCTCTCTCTTTCTTTTTCTCGTTCTCTCTTTTTCTTTCTCATCTCTCTGTCACTTTTCTCTAACAATGTAATCATTTTATGTCTACTAATATAATGATAAAAAGAATGTCGAGAGTAAAGGGGTCGTCAACATTGTCAAAGAATCTTCGCACCGGTTGAGAGGAGAAATAGCAGCCTATACATTTAGCTTTGACAAATCCGGGTGCTCGAGGCAAGGAAAGACGAGAAAAGAATAAAGTGATGCAATGAAGCGTGAGTCCAAAAAGTGGATGCGCGGAATTAGTATGAAGAACGAGTGGAGAGAAGAGAGTAAAAGTGCGCCCCGAGATAAAAGGGGTGCTTTATAACAAGTAGCACTCACAGGGAACTCGACGGCCACGGGATGCAACGCAGCATCGCCTCCCACAGTACGTTTAATTAGGTGCAGAAATGTTCCACATTAAAGAATTAAGAAGGCGCCACTGCCGAGATTCTTTTCTAACGTCACCGAGATTTTCTTTTTCTACAGGTAATAAGATAAAGGATCTTTACTTCTTTCGACTAATCGGGAATTCAGTTTCCTAAAAACTGTATGTGCAAAACTCTTACAAAACTGCAATTTTTTTAAATTACATAATTCTTAAATAATTCTTGCTTTAATATGTCTTAAAACCATATACGGCAAAAAATATAGTTGGATCGCGTTGTAACAAAAATTAATGTGTATAAAAATAAAAAATAACACTATAAAGAAAGAAAATATTTTTTAAATGACGAACTCTAACACATAATCGATGTAATTTATATCAAAAATAAATTTATAAATACTTGACTTAAAAATAATCCTAAATAAATACATTCTAAACTATAATAAAAAAAAATTATAAAAAATTATCAATTTCTATTTGAATTTATTTGTATCGGTTTAATTTATATGCATATCTCTCTTCTTGTGCAACAATAGTAAACTTATTATTCAACGATATCGGTCGCAACGGCCGACTCTGCATCTTTTTAATAACTCCGTCTTTACGCGAAAATCGTGTTTTTTCTTAAAAAGCGCAATTTGCCGATTTTCACTGCCCATCGAGACGCAGAAGTTTACGGGATACGTTTATGCCGTTCCTATCACAGCAATTAAGGCCGTAATCCGATAAAATTTGCCCGTTGGGTCGATGAAGAGGCTAGGCGAGGATGCCCCAGTTTCCGAACCAACGAGCGTCTGATAATGAGTTTAGTCCCGTCCCGTGGAAGCGCCGTGGGTTAAAAGGGTTCAAACGACTCGGAGACCACCAGCGCTTCCATCAGCGAAACACCAACTCAACGCAAGAGTATGTTATAATAAAAGGATCAGGTCACAGCAACTAGCAGAATCTTTCTTGTAAAAACATTCTCCTTGCAAAAACAAAAAAATATGTTTTTTTATTAAAAGCTAACACATAGTGTAAATGCTAAAACGGGGTTAATTTTGCAGAGAAGGTTTTAGAACTACATTGTGTAAATGTTGAGGAAGATAATAAAGTATGGGCTGGAGAACAAATCTGTGAATTAAAAAGTTCCATTTTTCTTTTATGTAAGCTATCTTTTCTTATCATAAAAGGATTCTCTCACGAATGTGCAATTTAACGCTTTTTAATATATTACGCGAAAATAATGATAATCTAAACATATATAGTATACGCGCCAATAAATATATGCGTTAAACAATCGTGTGAGAAGTTAACCAATAAATAACAATAAGAAAAATAATAAAAATTTAATTTTCTTTTATTTCGGTTTTTCTATGATTCATAAATGTATCCGTGCGAAGTTTCACGTAACGTAAATACGATAGATATGCTTGCAACGTTCATTGTGCATTTATCTTATCCCGAAGAATTTCTAAGATACAGTTGTCATTTTTGAAATGCGGAATCTTTACAGCGCGAAAACGTATCGGATAGCTTTCTCGTCCGCTAGCAGAGAGACAAGGGAGTTCCATTTCCTGTGTTTATTTCCGCCTCTTATCCTCCCGAGCAACGCGTTAAAATGTCTTTATATATGTAATCTTACGCTGTATCGTTGTTTTCATTCTCTCTTACAAAATCCGCCACCTTGTCCGGAAAATTTAAAGATGAAAATTTAATAAATTCAACACATGTCTGTGTTATGCGTGAGAAATATTGTAACCAAGTTATAATATGATTACAATACGATTCAAAAACTTGTACTGTGTAATGTGTGAAAATTCATTTATAGTATATATCATTCATCAGGAATAAAAAATTGCACTACTAAAAATAAAACTTATTTTAAAAAAATCAATTAATTTTACTTTAAAAAATATCACCGAATATTTAAACTAAATTTTTAAACTAAAATTTTAAACACTAATTTTGTTTTTATTGAACATAATTAGATAAAAATATGTAGAAATTAATTATAATCTTTTTCAAATTTTGTATTTTTGAAGAAAATAAAAAAATATTTAATTTTAATTTATTTAAAAGCTCTGAGATACATTTATGTAGCTTTATTCAAATTACATGTTTGAAAAACATATTAATGTATTGTCAGAAACAGAAATAAAATAAAATAATGCGAAGAGAGAAGAATGTGATTTTGAAATGTCCGTGTAAATGTGCTTCCTGAGACGCTACATTTTGCAAGAAATATAACAAAATAGCTGCTAAATGACAGGTACTTGTACCGAATACCTAGAAAGAATTCAGCCGACGAAATAAAGAAAAATCGATTTATTCCAATGTAATATGCCTTTGAAGACTAAACAATCGGTGAATCTTATTCTAAACTTCATTATTTACGCATTATCCGGTAAATAATCCGTAATCGATATTTAACGATGCTGTTTACATCCTAACACGCCTAATTCAAATGAATCTCTCGACCATAATTTTTTTACGGCTTAGCGCGTGCGTCAAAGAATCTAAAACCACAGATATTGTTGAAAAATATATAAACTTATTGAATGAAAAATGACTTTTAATAAATTAAAAATGTGAGATAAAGTTTGTAGACTGTAAAAAAAATATTATATATAAGAACAATATTTTTTATGTAATATAAAATATATAATTTCTTATATTATTAATTTTAGAAAAATTTATCTTGTTCTGTAATGCTTATTACATTAATTATAAAATTAAAACTTGGAAAAATAAGCAATAAGATAATTAGAAAAACAAAAGTTCGCTGACGTCTCATATTCAATATATTTTTAGTCAACGGTACAAATCCAGGGATTTAAAATACTCTAAAGCAAATTAAAATACCCTAAAGCGAATTTTCTGATGGCGCAAATAATGGAACAAAGAAAAATTTGTCTTAATAAACAATAAATGGGTACGTTATACGTTGTTAATTAATAATTAAAAACAACTAGTTTTTGCTCAATATGTCACATAACAATAGCTATGCAGATATATTTTACGTATATATATTTTCACTATTTTAGGTACTCTTACTGAACATGAAATATACTCACTCTTGTGAAATACGAGATAAACAGACTTCTTTATCATAGATTCAGCAGGGACTGAAATAGAATTTCATACAAATATAATTAATGACCGTTTCTCTTTCTCCCTCGAGCGCACTCGTGTAGCTGCCATGAAAAACATGACGTCAGCATGAAACACATTCGTTCACAATCCAACGAGTCACGCTTTGTACAGAGAAATCTCATTGTTGCTGGTACATATAGAACAACTATAGAATCGCGAGGGCGATAATATTACAATTTTTAGGACAGGAAGGCCATCTTTTTTTTCTGGCTTTCTCCTTCTTGCCGACGGCGCTTTTTTTTTTTTCTCTACGGAGAATCATTATTCGCTGGCTTATAAAAGAAAATTATTATTCAGTGGCAAGTCTCGTGATAAATTACCATTGTGCAAAGGGACGCGTAACGAGAGCAGGAGAAACTTTTGATAGTTACAAAGACAGAGACACGGGAGTCAGGCCCTCCATATAGATATGTTTAAGTTTCCACGCTGCGCTGTGTCAAACTCAAATCATTAAGGAAATTCATATCAAAGTTCCATTATTACCAGCAGTCTCGCAGTGTATATGTAATTTTCTCTTCGGATTGTTAACCGAACTCGCTGCCACTCGTAATCACACGTACGTGTACGAGCAGAAATCAGACTCTGAAGGTTATTTAGAATATCACGAAAACACATTTTGTTATCTCGATGATGAAATTGCTCTCTCGTTCCCGCATAGCGAGATAGGGTATGTAGAAGTAAATATTCAACTAGTTATTTACTATCTTTCGCAATCTCTTCATTGGTTCAATTATATTTGATTATGTCTTCGCTTTCTCGAGTAAAAGCTAACTCGTCTTAATTCCCGACGCTTTTATCATTCCGTCATTTTCGGTCGGCGCCGCGACGAAACCGCGATGAAATGCGGTTGCCCGTTAAACTTCCGTCTTTTAGAGATTCCCAGAAACCCGCGGGGATTAAGTACGAAGGTCGGTTTTCTCAAAAGAGCCAGGAATCGTCGTCGTCGGCCGGGCGGGCGCTCTCGGTTACGGTAGCCAAGTTTCTCACTAAATTCACGAACTTTAATGGATACGATTTGCTCGCGGTGTGCCAGGTAAGTCGTCGTTGCAGACGGCGTCGCGGAAAGCCGGAGGCGGTTACGAAGCCCGTGATAAATACTGGTGCATCCTGATGAAAAGGCTGCGAGAACGACAAGGATAACTTTACTTTCGTTCTTGAGCTTGTGTGCTGTTCCGGAATGTGATTTCATGAATCGGACGAAACGTAACTACTCTTTTCCTAACTTTTTTCGTTTTCTTCGTACATTTGTATTTTCTTGGATTCGTCATAAATCGTAAACTAAATGATTCTCTCGCGAGAGAGATAATATTTTTTTAAAAATATATATATTAAGACATTCTTTTAATAAAAGAAATTCTAGCTTCATCAACATTTAATTTCCTTAATATGAAATATTATATTTTCTGTAAATATATCTTACATGTTATTAAAAAAGTGTATATAATGAAAAGCGGATAAAAGAAATTTGAGATACGAAGGCTAATAGAGACATTACTGTCAGAACTTTACCAGAAAACATATTATATTTCATAAATCAAACAAAATTAGATAAAAAGCTTAATATTTGAACGAATTTATCGATTTAATGGAAATTTTCGAATTGGCATCTTGATAAATTTATGATTTTTTTAAAACTCTCAAACTATTTTTGCTTTTGATTTATTTTCCAATTTTTATTTGAAAGATATTAATTAAGATATTTTTTAAAACTAGTGTGTTCCATTTATATATTTTTTTTTATATCGTATCGAATAAAGTGTATTACTACAATTTTTATTCTATTTCTCTTTAATATTTTTTTTTCTTTCATGTAAAAATGTATTATTATTAAAATGCTCAAGTGTTTACAATTTTTTATCTTGTCTACTTCTGTTTGCAACAAAACATTTGCATGACTTATATAGTTGTATTAATTAGATTGATTTGTTTTTTTTTTAACAATACGATTGCGGCCTATTCAGTTTTCAGGCTCGAAAACGCATATTATCGCAAACAATGCATTCGCCGATTTTGATCTTTAGATGGCCAAACGTGACTTTCTGCATTTCAATCAACGAGCGCGCGCGGGGATCAAACAGGACGTTGAACTTAACCCCGTGTTGACCAATTTTAATGGTTTACCCTCACTACCTTGTTACCAGCTGCCTCGGGGTACGTAGACCAGAGGGCTTACGAAGAAGTTGGCGAAACAGAGTATCTACACTTAACTATGCTACGAAGAGTTTGCCACGCTGACGTTACGTTACGTGACGATACCAGACATAGCATATAACTCGAGGGAACGAAGATATAGGTGATATGGCTCGAAAAAACTATAGGTCACCTTTAGTAAAAATATTTGAAGAAAATTCGTCGATATTATTAATTGTGAGAAATTTATTACGATATGACAATTTTTTTTAATCGTCTATATGGCTATTCTTTACACGACTTTTCTCCTAAAAAAGATGTTACTCTCGCAACTTGTTATTCTAACGTGAGGTGTCTGCCTTATTCTGTTTTTTTGACTCTAGTCCACTGTCTTTTTCCCCATCGGAATTTCCCATCCCATATCATCCGTCAACGTTCGCACCCCTTTTGCGTGCCCACCAGCCGCAGATAACCAGCTTGGCCGACATCCAAAGCCAAACGGAGGCTGCATTCCAATAAGGCTTTTCACCCTCTTATAACGCGCTCCGTGTAACAAGTAATACATGTATATTCGGCGGCCGCTATAACGTGGAGTGTGTAAAAATATGTGGATATAAGGATAACTTTGGTGAATTTTGCGCCAAGAAATTTATATCGTTGCGGCATCACGTCCAATCTCTGAGAACGATTTATAATCCACGTAGCAACACATTAAATATCGCTTCCTCGATTCGTGATTCCTAAAAGTTTCTTTTAGTCGCATTTCTTAGTCGTAACATAAAATATCGTGTGTATAGCATAGCGTTCTTGAAACTTTTTTGTATATAAATACTAAAAATATCTAGTGTAATATGATAAAAATTTGCGTTATATAATTTAATGATAAAACTGCTAGATAAAAATAACAAATTATGAAAAGATATTGAAAATAAGATTATTGTATTATTTTCTTTTTTCTCGTTTTTAAAACATTTATTTAAGTAAAAATTTATTTATTTAATTACTACTAGACGTAGAATGTTCTACTTTAAGTAAAGGATCAAACGTGCAATGTATACGAAAAATATGAATTTGAGCAGCTGGCTGTCACAACTTTTTCTAAGGTAATCAATTTAAATTTTGACCAAAAAATGTTTTGCTAAGACAAAAAAAAGTGAGTCTGAGTCTAACAAAATTTTTAACAACGTATTTTTGATATATACTCATATATATATATATATATATATATATATATATATATATATATAGTGTTGTAAATATTAATTTATTATTAAAAAATGGAACAACATAAATATTATAGCTACCAAATGTTATATACGCATATATAGTAATTAATGCTAATATATCTCTTTATATTTTTTAAAAATAATTTTAATAGATTTAAATAAATAAATAATAAACAAATTTCTAAATTATTCACATATACATGATTTAGTTGGCAGTAATAAATCTAAATATTTGTAAAATGGTTGTTATCGCTTAGCAGGATCAATGGAGATACCAAAAATATATAAAAAGCATTGTTAATCAATCTCAAAAATCAATTAGAAAAAGGTCTTTGTCGCGAATGATTAACAGTTAGAAAGTAAAGTGTCAGTGCACGGCGCTGCATTGTGATAATTTCACAGGGAATATTGTTAAACGTCGGAACTCAAACATGACTGTCAATGTGTCAGCGTCCTCGAAGTTGGTCGAAGCGGAACCTTTATGTGGTTTGACAGGTTCTCACGCCAACCTCTCTCTTTTTCTCTCTGGCGAAGCAAATTTTTCCACCGGCATGCAATCACGCGGCGCTATCCACCTTCGTAAGCCAATTATCGTGCTTCAATCGTGATTTCGTCGTGGTCGATTCGTTGGCGAACGGACAAAAAGGTCAACCGGAGAACAGCAAGCTCGAACGGAAGCTCGCGCTATTAGTCTGCTCGGAAATCCGAGTTGTGAGTCAATAATTAAACTCATACTTCCTCTCTGACGTGCGCGAGGCTTTGATTCTCATGAATTTTTAAAGAACGCGAGAAAAGCAAACGAATTATGCACCGAAACGAAAAGTGGAAAAATATGGGATTTAGAGCAAATGCGAGAAATAACGAGATTTGAGTCAATAATTTCCGATATAATAGAGATCATCATTTCGCGACGCATTATTATTCCATACAAAACAAATCCGATATAGCTCGCCATTAGTTCCATTAGAGAATAAAGATCTTGATGCAAGTTTTTTTTTTTAATCATGGTCAGCAATCATGTCCTGACTTTATTAACGAAAAAGTAGCGTTATTTGTTACAGTCTGATGTAATTCAATAATAAAATTTAAACAAGATTTACATTACATTTCTAAATGTAATTATTTCTTAAATGATGTTATAATATATCATAATGTTATAAAATCTTTTTTTTTTATAAATAAAAGATTTGAGAAATTTTATCCACATCCATCTTTATTAAAATTAATTTAATTTTATCATATTTAAGTAATAAATAAATCATGTTTAAACTTTTTATTTAAATGTTACGAAAATTTAACTTAAACCATAGTTTATCTCTATGATTTATAACTTTCTGAATTATTTTATCATATTGTAATTATACAACAATTTTTGTTGTATGTAATCTATATTGTATATTAATCAGTTCTGTAATTTAATTATCGAATAATTTATAATTTAAACAGTATGCAGTCAATTTATAAATTATATGTAAATTTGCACGGATAATGCAGCCGCGACGGCGTTTCGATTTTTTCAACTGTCCGCGCTTTCGCAGCGATAAAGATGGAAAAAAACGAGACAAAGCGGAAAAACCACCAGAAGAAGATTGGAGTGGGGAGTAGAGGGAAAGCGTAAGAAAAGCATGCGGGACTATGTAGCATTTCTGCGGGCGAAAAAAAGGCGAAGAAGAGACAAGAGAAAAAGAGACAGAACAAGCGTAGCGCCGGATACGGAAATGGCGCAATGTCCCGCGGGATATGCGCCGCGATTGTTTTGGCCAAGCTCCTATTTCTACGGCTTTATGGGCAACGGGCGGAATTTGTGGCGTTCCGTATATAGAGCCACGCAACGAGCGCCCGGCACTTTTGCCTCTTCGTGGGTCGCGGCCGCATCGCCATTAGTTACAGACTCGCTACCGAGTCTTCCCCTCTCACTCTCTCTCTCTCTCTCTCTCTCTCTTTCTCTTCTCTCTCCGTCGTTCATTTTCACCCCCTCCGCACAATTGTTCTTCTTATTTTCCAAAGTTGTACCGAGAAAGAGAGTTAGTTGCCCGGCTGCCGCGACCAACCGCCGCCAGCTTTTTCCGCTGGCCGCGCCTGGTACAATGGTTACACCGTTCTTTGTATCGGCGCCGGGATCAACGCGGTGGATATCGTTCAAAGTTGAAGCCCAGTTTTTCTTTTACCAACCCGAGGCGGGATTGTACCCTTTGACAGGGGGTTAAAGTACGTCGGCAAAAAATATCATTTCTCGGACGGTCCCCCATCGGCCCTCTCCGACGATCATTAAGATAAATTGAAGGGAAAATTAACGGATGAGAAAAACTAATATCAAGACTCGTTAATATTTTAATAAATTTTTTATAAAAATGACACGTTAATAAAATTTTTGTACAGAATTTTAGTATATTATCAGTTTGTGATAAAAAGTTCATTAAAGATTATTCTCTCTCTTCCTTTAACAATAGAACAATTATATAATAATTATAGAACATTGAATATAATAATAACTGAATGTATATATTAGTATATATTCTCTCAAAAAGATATGATTATTTTTTTGTTTTTGAATATCTTTAACTTGCAAGAAATTAGAATTTTCTTTATCAAATTGTATAGTGAATTTTAGAAACGTGCAATAAAACAAATAAAAATTTTTGTTGCTTTTAAATGAGATAAACGCTTGTCATAAACGCTGTTATACCCATCAATAAATTTTGATATTACGCTTTATATTATTTTAAAAATGATCCGTTCAATTAAATCTTGACTAAGCCGAAAATCCTATAGATACCGCGCACGGTATTTCTTTTATAACAAACACGTTAACGTAAAATTTGGCGAAGAGAACTCGCTTTGTTTTAGGAAAGAAGAATCGCGGTAACAATGTATGCGCGCGGTAAACTGGTCTTAATTTGGTTAAACAATTTTCTTTTCTCTCTCTCTCTCTCTCTCTCTCTCTCTCTCTCTTTCTCTTTCTCGCTTAATACTTGTTTTACTGTTGACGCAAGTAAACATATAATATGAAACGCGCGCTGTATATACAACCTTTCCCTGGTTCCTCTGCAATCTCAAGAAGCACATTCCTTTCCTTCTCTACAAGATGCATTTGGATTAAACTGCAGCAGTAGATCTCTCTTCTCGCTGACCAGCATTATATCTCTTCGGTCATAATATATTATGCATGCGCGCGATCCGAGATTCCACAGATTCCTGGGGTCCGACCTCTGACTCTCTCTCTCTCTCTCTCTCTCTCTCTTTCTCTGAAAACCCCTCCCGAATATTATGGCACGGCTATATTAAAGCGCTCCGATACTTTGAGATCTAAGACGGTAAGGTGAAATATCTCAATGTAGCTCAGCAAATTAAACGGAGAATGCGAAAGGATAACAAGCCAAGTTGCGGGAGAGATCGCGTAATCACATGCGTATCACATGCGACCGTGTGCTACTGATTAAAATTCCAACTAAATTGAAGTGCGTGTGGCAACGCAACGCGAGAACAAATGATATGTTACAACAAAGGATATTTTATTAACTCATATTAATCTAATCTTACTGAATGGTACTATAAAATAAGTAATATAATATTTTTAATTTTGCATCAAGAAATCTTTGCGAAAATATTATATAATAGTGCATATAATAAAATTTTAACATACTCAAAGAGATATCGGAATCAGTCGTATGCGATTGCTATTAGATGGCGAATGAGCATTGGCCTGAGCAAATAAGATTAAAGTATGTTGTATTGTATCATATAACCGAACTTTAATGTATAGACATTGACACCCTGATTCTGACGTAATAATTACGATTACGTCATTGAACAGAATATATTATGCGATCTAAGCAGTCTTAGGAGATTGGCTTTGATGTCTAAGGAGACTAAGAGCATGTGTTATTAGTATATTATGCTGTTTACGTGGTAAATGCGGAGACTAATTAATTTCCTATACAGATTTAATCGACCGCTAGTTTGTCGCTGCGCATCCCATAATTATCTATGATTCGATTATTTTGTTACATTTTCAAAGATGACTGCCTCATAATTATATATTAATATTAATATTATTTTTATTTTAAAAAATATTTCTTTATATAGTTCTTTATTTCTGAAAATAGTTCATTATTTATTCGAAAATCTTATTTTATATCAAATTTTATTGATAAATTAATTATTTATCAATAATTTTTAGAACAAATATAATATTGCTACAATAAAAGATTATTTGTATGTTTATTTATTTATTTTGCATAAATATATAGTTATATTACTATTTGTTTTGTTTTTTCAAAATTTGAATTATTCGAACAATTTGATCAATTGAAAATTCATATTCTAAACTATTAAAAAAAAAAAAAAATGAACCTATTTATCATAATTTGCATGTTGCTAAAAAAATCTTCTTGATCGAAAAAGAAAATCAAATTGTCGTGGTTAATCACAAAGTTCAGATCAATAACTTACAACGGTCCCTTCCACAGTATCTAAAGATTGCTCCAATGTCTTCGTTCTCTTTCATTTGAAATTCCTCGTTACGGATCGAAGTGACAGCGAGGGGCTATTTCACGTCGAATTCAGCTTACCCTTGTCAAGTCTCATCGTCTATATTCAACCGCCTGCCGAATTGGCTCGACTTCATGAACCGTCGAGTCGACGCGACGTGTAGTCGGGATATTTTTCGTGACTCGAAGAAGCAGGAACAAGCACGATTTCCATAATCGATCACAGGAAGAAGCGCACGCTCCTGTCAGAGAAGACTTTTACTTCGCCGAGGGATCGGCGCCTTGTTTCTTCTCTCGTTTTGAGATACCGCCTTCTTTTTCCCTCCATCAAACGTGCGCTTTTTCCCAATTTTCTTCGGTTATTTCCCGAGAGAAAAATCATCATCTCCCGATAGAAATCTCCAAGATCCACGACCGTATGTCCTGTACTGATTATTTAGGTTCCGACAAAATTACGATTTCCTGTATCGAGTGTCCCGACCATAGTTTCTTTCCGCTTTTTTCTTTTCCCTTCATCTCCGCTCCCTCGTAAAATTGATATGACATAAAGCCAACGACAGCTTGTTAAAGTTGAAAACAACGAGGAATGACAACTACATATATACATTTTTGATATTTACATTTTGCCCATCAAACTAATTAAGACACGATGAATCATTCACGGCGTATTTAAGATGCTTAGTAGCTTCTCTTTCAGATTAAACCTTCCAGGTATTGAGCCCTCCCACCAACAAGGTGTACAAACTGGGAGGGTTATATTATATAATTTTGTAATAAATAATATATAATTTATCTTATAATTAACAGATATATACATATATTGCATCTTTCTTCGTTGACAAAAAAAATATAAATAATATAATCAAAAAACAAAGCACCGAGCAATTTGTCTCGCTAACAAGTCCTTTTTTAATAAACAAATAATAAAGAAATAAATGCGTGTCTCAAAATATAATTCGATGTTACATGAAGTAAACCAACCATTCCATTCGTATGTCGCTGCTTGAATGATAGAATAATAATGACAACAACATGTTAATGTTATGAAAGTCAAAGATCATATAATTTTTAATTTATTGTATGCCACCCAAATATATAATATTATATAATAATAAATTTACGCCGAATATATTCTGTACATTACATTTCAAATTAATTTTGTTGAATAAGAGCTTTATCATAAAATATATAAAATATAAAATATAACGTTTATTTAAAGAATACAATTTTTAATATCTAGAACAAAAAACTATTTATTTATTATTTACTCTAACTTGTTTTAATACAATATATATATGTTGAATTATGTATTTATAATATATTATTTTATAATTAATTTATAAACACACCTAATTCAATCCCTGTTGAAATTATATATTATAATATCTTTTAATTAGGAATGCAATAATAATGATATTTGAGTTATTCTTCCGTATCTACTATAGTAAATGACAAGGTAATAAATTATAGATTAATTACAAATTAACAATATTAATTACTTCAATGTATTAAATAACA
Source organism: Cataglyphis hispanica (assembly GCF_021464435.1). NCBI lineage: Eukaryota > Metazoa > Arthropoda > Insecta > Hymenoptera > Formicidae > Cataglyphis > Cataglyphis hispanica. The sequence goes on along the minus strand of NC_065965.1, from coordinate 2,480,771 downwards.
ATTAGCATAGCAGTATGGAAACATCAAATTCATATAGCATATTAAATATATTTTTATTTCATATATTTGTCTTGCAAAATGCATTACATTAAAAACTACTTTTATCTTTTATATTTTTTATTATTACCTTTATATTTTAATGTAAACTATATTAAAAATAAATAAATTCTTATATTGATATATATATATGAAATTAATATATATTTATAAAATTAATATATTCTATAATTTTCTATAAAAAATTGTTTAATTTGAGATTATCGTTAATAAATATCAATATATTGCAAATGTACACATATGTATTATAGAATATAATAATTTTTTCAACTCAATATATAATTTTGAAGGTAGAAAATCCATAAAGAAAAGAAGCGAAAGATAGTGAAGAAATCGCGAATTGCGGAATGTTTTCTATGAAAAGATGTTCAACTATTTTCATGTTAAAAAAAAAATCAGGATTTTTGCTTTCTTGAAAAATGGGATTTGTGTCAAAACGTATCATAAAAGGTTCGAAAATGACGACACACTGAAAACACATTGTCGCACAGCGAAAATAAATGGAATGTCGCGAGCAGTGAAGAACCTCAGTAGTCATTGACATGCGTTATCAGACAACTGTCGCCTAGTTCTCTGACCAATTTTTATTTGTTTCTCTGAGATTTATCTTGGGTTTCCAATAACCGAATAGCTGTCTCGTATATTTCTGATCTAATTTACAGATTTTATCTTTGTGTTAGTATCAAGATTGTGATTCAAGCGCGACATTTAAGAATAATTAATTACAATTTTTAAGTAATGTTACAAACGTTTTTTAGTTACGTGGCTTGTTAAATTCTTAAATGTTCGAAAAAATTAAGAATAATTAATTGGTCAATTCTTTACTTTATTCTTTAAAATTTTTAATAATTATAGCTAATATAATAATTAATTATTATAATGATTAATTGCTCTGTATAATTTAACACAACTCAGAATCTCACATTTAGAGTAAAATTTTATATTTTATAAGTAAAAAGGAGATTATAATATTCATTTCAATTGCTTCCAGAGTTATATCTTTCATTGCATGATATATCCACTTCACTCTTTTATAACGACACTCACTTACATTTTCATAAAAATGGTCGTCAAATGGTATTTTCCGGCATGCAATTTTCGCGTAGAGCTGCAGAGGTAGTCGCGATGCATCAGAAAAAAGAAAAGGAAGGGGTAAGAGAAACGACTCGGGGTAAATGAGTAAAAAGGAAGGAAGCAGAGAAAAATATAAGAGAACGTCAGTAACGACTAACGCGAGAAGAGAAGGACGGCATCTTTTAGTAATTACCCGCCTCCGGAGGGCGCATTACTCTTTGTCGGCCGACATACCTTGGATCTTATCGTTGAGAGAGAAGGAGAGAGAAAGCAATAGTGAAGTAAAGGATAGAACTGCAGAACCGGAAACCACTTTTGTGCAATAGGATGAGGAATCAGACGAGGGGCAAGAGAATAGAGGTCGGTTGCAGCCTTTACTGTACTGGACAAGATTGCGTCGGACGACATTTTCATCCTCACCCTTGTCTATTCCATAAACGCCTACTTCGTTCTGTATAATAACAATGATTTTAAATAACAAACATTAACATTTTAACAAGTATAAACGAGTATCATTAATATCATAATTAATTATTGATACTTCCTTGTCAATAAAAAAAGCTTATCAAGAAAATTTTTTTCTAAATTTTGTCTTTATTAATTTTGCGAAAAGAGTTATCGATAACACTTATTTTTATTAATAATAGCAATAAGCTCAAAGTTCTAACGATTAAGGTGAAAACTGTGGATATTGGTGTTCAAATTTTTTATTGTGAAATTTTAATAATAAATATTAAAAATATACGTTTCAGACCTATATTGCTCCTTGGCTCTTATTTGCCGGTTTTTCCACATATTTATTTTTATTTTATATCAGTAAAAATTAAAATAAAATAATTAAAATAATAATTAAATAATATGTTTTTAGATAAAACTGTTTCTGCAATCGTTCGGAAATAGAGCAACAAGTATAGTGTAGTGAAGGAAAGTTGGAATCGATCCTTAAGCTTTAAGTACATTCTAAACGTCCGTGCAGAATCTCCGCGGAACTATAAGATGATAGCTTTCATCCGTTCGTTGCTATCATTACCGAGAAACGTATTCAAAATTACTAGCTCGTAACTATTCACGTTTTCAGCATCCTTCGTGTGTAACCTCCGATAATGAGATCGTAGCAAAATGATTGATCGTATTATACATGCGACGTCATTGATCTTTAATAGTGGATACGACAGCAAGTCTTAATCTTGCAAGACGTTCTACATGAATGACAATAAAAATGTCAAATAAAAGCGAAAGATTAATAACTCTCATGTTGGTAAAATTAATCTATTGAAAAGTGTGTGTTGCGTCGATGCATATATCTAATATTTCTTTAATTCAAATAGATTCAATAAAAATAGCAGTCAGATAATAAGAATTATGAAAATATACAAATTTTAATAAGTTTTTAATAAATTTTGATATTATTTTTATTGCATTGCAATTTTCTTAATAGCCTGTGTTATAGAGTGTCTCCCAAATGCAATTTATACAATATATTGTTTGTATTCATCGTAAATCTATTAATCCAAATTATTTTATATTTTAAAAATTTACATTTATTATACATACATACATATATATATATATATATATATATATATATATATATCACATACACACACACACACACACACACACACACACACACACACACACACTAATATTTAGATAAAATAAAAACCTTTTTTTTATTTATAGAAAGTGTAAAGCATTAAACATATAATTTTGACGTATATGTTTAATCTTTCATATAAATACGAGAGAAAGAAATATTTTTAGAACACATATCGTGTTTAAAATAACATACGCAAAATTTAAAATAACATACGCATACTGTGAGATAGAAGCAAAATTGTGCCACTTGTACTACTTGACTGCTGACGCAACAAGTAGTACAAGTCAGTATCGAGATGGAAACCGCAAATCTTCGTGCGGTATATACTTCCGACGTACACATCTCGTGTCACTGCGAAATCTCAGGGATAAAAGTTCGCGAGAGCTGAGCATTTTTATCGCCGGCATATTCCGCCGTCAGTGGTGTTTCTCCTCCACAGCCATATAAAAGCGTATGCGTTTTACGTTGCAACGACTTTTTGTAAAATAGGAATCCATTCGCAGGGTTATAATCCATCATTAAATATTTTTTATTAATCATCTTATATAAAGCATCAATTAATAAATTAAAAATAAATTAATTAAATACAAAGTAAAATTTTTGTTTTGTTAATTTATGAAGAAATAACACTCGTACTGTGTCACTTTCTATTTTTCTTTTTTTTTTACATTGCCTCTATCAGTGTTAATTATATCAAGATATTCATAAAACTCTCATTCGCCTTAATTTGATTATTTATATTAGAAAAATGCCTTTTAAATTGGAATATACATAATGTGTATAAATAAAATAATTTGTTGCAGAGAGGAAAGTTACGAAAGTATCATTGATAGTATAACAAAATTAAAACTCTCTCTATAAACTATAAACGCCAATGCGGAATCATGAATCATTGATCAACTACTCAATGTGATATGAACAGCCAAATATATACTATTTTCACTTCAGCGCATAAACGAATTTACCATCGGTAAGAGATTCTGAGCAATTCGTCTGAATAGTTGATTACTAAAACGTGAAAAGTAGATTAAGCTCTGTCAGTGATTGCATTTAGCTCTATGCAATATGGAATAAATGCCAATGTAAATTATTAATAGACAAACGGAAAAAAAATGATTTATTATAGTCAACAAATAGTCGATAAAACGCTAAAACTTTTAATTTTATATCAAATTCGTTCTCAACAAAAACACATAAATATTATCGTTATATTATTTTTCATTGTTTGTCAATATTTTTCATCTGAAAAGCAAATTCTCTTTACGCGAAATCGCGATGCAAGTGTAAAACATACATATTATTATTCATAGAAAACAACGTCGTGGTACACGTGATCTAAAAAATTGAAAATATTTTATCGCAAGTGCCAAATGAAAAATTTGAACGGCGTTCATTGTGCGCCGGACTACATTATAAAGAAAAGACATATCATCACAGAGATAGGTTGCATTCCCAAGAGAGAGTTGCAAGACGCACGGATGTGCACGTCAGAATGTATCATAGGTTGCGCCATTTCGTACATGCCATTACTAGCGTCCAAGAGAAGTCCCTTCGGCTACAGGCAACTACAATATATATATACAATATCCGGCCTTGATAACGGTTGAAGATACAGACGAGACTGCTCGTTTTAAGCTCACTCGCGCGTCCGTTTCTCTCTCGCATTTCCGTTCGTACTCTCATCCCGCAAATGGAGGCAAGGCATTATTTCCACGCGGAAGCGAAAGACACCCCTACGCAGCCCCACGCTTGAATGGATCGCGGTGAATCTGAAGTCTGAAAGCCCCCGTTTATTTCGCATGCTACGCGTTGCATCATGCGGAATGTACCGGGGAATGCACCGCAGACGGCGTTCGCGCAATTGCATGTCGCCGTAATGCGATATTCGTAATGCGAGCAGACGAGGACCGTATGTAGAATTTGGGCAAAAATAGCGAAATTCCAGACCAGATAGGTATTTTGGTGTGCATATTTCTCATTATATAGCAATACGTAATATTGAACATTTATATAATTATCGATAAAGAAAAAAATATTATCTATTATCGCATAGTTCAATGTGGAATAATTTTTAACCAGAAATTTTCACAGTTCAAAAAAAGATTCTTTTTAACCCCAGTTTCTTAAAGTCTCAGAAAAAAATATTATAGACATTTTATTGCGTACATATAAAGCTGTATGAGATTTTTTACATGTTCATTCAAGTTTCTAAAAGGTTAAACAATATTCCTCCAATTATTGCATATTATATTGTTGTATTTAAATTTGTTTTTAAAACGTATGGCAAATTACATCGCGTGCTAAATATATACAGACATAAAATATAAAGATAATATATTTTTAAATTTTGTTATTCAATGTTACATATATAGATATTAGTATAAATTATTTTACGTTATATATATTTACGTTATTGTATCGTATCGTATTCACCAATATGGTTAAAACGTTAACATGTGTCGTAGAGCATATTTACAATTCTCGTTTTACGTGTGAAAATAATTTATAGTCAGTAAATTGTGTGCAAATAAATCTCGGTAAAACGGTTCGATTTATCACAGGTTGTCTCATCACTTGTTCCATAAATCTGCATATATGCATAAACAATTAATAAAATTTATATCTCGCAGCTAAAAAAAGTGCTGCGACCATAACTCTGCAATTATATAACCATTTACACAGTAATGTTTTCCGATAAAGTAATTTGTGTGTGCGTAAGAGAAGGAAAACGAGAAATTTTTGATCTATATTATCGAGAGAAAGATTATGTACGTAATCATCATCAAACTTAATTGCAATTGTCACATATTACAAAATATATATAACAAGATATATAGCAAGATATATAACAAGATATATATAACAAGATATAATACGTTTAATTTTACAAATAAGCTAATCTTAATTAAAAAGTTAAGTTCTATTACTTCTGTAAGAAATAAGTACAAAGGTTTAAAAGCGACGTGGCTTTACTTTTCTCTATGTTCACTGTCACGTAAACTTTTAATTACTACTTTATCCTACAAATTATAAAATCAGCTGCCACGAACTGAAGCTCTGTAATTTTCTTACCTTACATTCTCTTTAACTTGCTTCCTTATTCTTTGATCGACTCTTAGAAGAAACGTATTATTTTTTTTTCCTCTCAAAAGCAATTTAATTGTAAAGCTTTCTGACGTGTAAGACCTAAAGAAAGAAGCGTTCATGTTTCTCGTGTGCTTGATCAACGAGGAGAAAGCGCACTTTATTGTTCTCGTTAATATTTTTAAATTGCGGCAGTAACAAATCGACGCAACATTACTCCGGTAATACTTACCGTAATATTATTACCTGACGAAACATGCGCAGATGATAAAATTAACGTTAATTGGATGCGCATTGGTGTTGCTTTCCGCATAATCCTAATTGATCTCGACAATGCAATTCAAATCTCCGAGGCTCTCGCATAGCGACAAATATCGCTAAGTTATAATTATAAAAGAAAACGCACACATGGAAAAACTGTATCGTTAAAAAAAAAAAGGAGCGAAAAAGAGAAAGCATGTTGCAAAAGACATTTCATGCAGACAGTCACATTATGCAGTTCCATAAGTCGCGCAGTAGCATTTGAACATCTCTCTCCTTGATTCGTTTCTTTCCAGCCACCACAAACAGCTTTCTTTTAATTTGCCTCGGGATCTTTATTCCGCAAATATCCTGCACGAGTAGAGGTCGAGAAACATCGTGAAAAATGCGGAAAGAAAGAGAGATAAGACACGAAAGCACAGAGAACAGCATTACCTAGTTTTCGTTCGTTTTCGCCAATCACAAAGCGACTGTCTCCTCCCATATTCTTAATTTACCTGCTATCTAAATCCGCTGTCTGGATCAACATCCAACACGCCAGATAGCCTGTGTCCCAGCACAAGGAACGTCATTAAATTCCCTCCTTTACAGTTTTATCCCCCTTCAGACTGTCGCTCTATCTGCAATTTCCCCTCCGTCTCTGACTTGTTCGTTTTCTCTTCTTTCCTCTCTCCTTTACTTTACGAAACTAAGAGCATCGTGTTTCTTATCTTAATTCTTGGCCCGAATCTCATGGCGAGACGTGACATTCCAACTTGTGCCCTTCGTTTCGGTCGCAATTTTCGAAGGTGGACAACAACTTTCGTAGGCCTAAGCCAGAAAGAGAACTTTATTTCTTCAATAATACTAACTTTATTCAAGGCGCCGTATTCTTACTTTTACGATACTCCCGCTTAACAAAATTTTATTTTCGTATTCGGCTGGCTTCCATTGCTAAAGATACGATGAGGCACAAGGGCAAGGACAAGAACGAGGCGAGAAAAATGAGCCGGTGAAATAATTACGAAGACACAAGAACAAAACTAATACTTTTTCAGAAGCACTTTGAGAATTAAACTAATCCGCAATTTGAAATCTTTTATCATATAATATACTTTTATACACATACCCGTGTGATTTATTAAAATTTTCTCAAGCGCCTTATGTTTAACAAGATAAGCTATACAGATAATATTTAATATTTAATTATCATAAATTATATTATATATGAAGCGGTCTTTTATGTATTAAAAATGAAATACTTTCTCAAATTGAAAAAGAATGAATTAAGTTAATGTGTAAAAAATTTATTTAAAAAAATTACAATTTAAGATTATTTATGAGAAATTATATTAAACATTATATCAAAAAATGTAATCAACTTATCAACAATCTCTAATAAATATATATTAAATATACTAAATATAAAAATATAATATAAACTTTTGAGAGAAAATATATCATATTTTATTCAAAAATATTTTATTCTTTTTTGTCTACGTGAATAATAAATGCCTTGCTTTAAATTTCTATTAAATTTTTCAATGTGTTTGTAAAAATGCCATTTGTAGTCAGGCCGATGCCAAGTTTAAGGCTACATTGACCGCAACTCAGATACGATTCTTGCTCAGGCACGAAAACTTTAAGAGATCGACGATGCCCAGGAAAGAGCATTTACGAGTTGCTCCATGACAGCCGACAGTGCTTTACGATGCGAGATTCAATCGCAAAGGAAATGACTAGCCCGTTTCGGATAACGCACACGATTTATTCACATAATAAACAAACGCGTACACTCTGCTTGCTTACAAAAAATTCAGACGAATGAATATATAAATTTATTATCCTTTTTAATATATAATATACTTTTTTACGTATATTCTTTTGAAATACATTATCCTTTTCAATATAGTATACTATTTTATATATACTAATTTTAATTTATGTAAGATATTATATATTGCAAAATTAAAATTTTTATTTAAATAAAATATTATAAAATTTATTTTATATTTTAGTTAAATAAAAATTTTATTTTATTTATTTTATAATTTATTTTTATTTAAATATATTTTATTAAATAAAAAAATAATAATATAGAACATTATAAAAATAGATTAAAATACTGTATGAGTGTTTTAACGCGCCTTAACAATGCAAAATTTTGATTGATAGCGAAATAACTGTCCGTTTGTCTCTCTGGTTCGCTGCAATCTTCGAATATAAAGCAAAATATACTGCTCCGCTGTGAGGCAAATAATGATTACGTACTCCGTACAATTCCGCTTCAGTCGGAATCCAGTAATTTCATAGAATAATGTTTACATATCATTCAATTGTAACCTCAAGCACTAGTGAGAAGCGGTTGTAGTCATTGTAAGTTAGCCCACTAATTAAACTCGTCACCACAGATCCGGCTTTAATGCACTTGTGTTATAAATCGAATTGTTGATATAGCAAATATAGTATACATATAATACGTCAAAATACCAATTTTAACATTTAATACGCACATGTTTATACATTCATATTAAAGGATATATTAATCAAAATGATATATTAAATGACATAATTAATCAAAGATTAAAACTAAAAATAAATTAGATTTTTTATTAAATAATAATATAAAACAATTAATAAATTAAGATAAGATAAAAGCTTCTTCCTAAGATATTCTGCTCACGATATCTTATAAAAAAATAACAGAAATTAATAAATCCAGTGTTTCGCGCAGCAAATATCTTTCAATACGATTTATGTACAAGCATTGTCGCTCGCGCTTGGTGAGAATAAGCACAAATTGACAAATTTGATTATATTTTTTACAACAATAATAAATCAAAAGTTTGCTAAAAGGTTGACATCAACCATGTTCAATATAACTTTATCTAAAGTATTTATAAATCGTCCGAGTTCTCTAGTTTGCATCATTGTGAAATATCGGTGGTCAATTTTACCCTAAATCGTTTGAAAGATTTATGTATTAGGGATGAATCTCTTGTCGATATTCGAAGATAAAAAAACAAAAGTATTTGCTATACGGTTCTTTCGTATGATCCCACACATTATCAATTGTTTAAATATTATTAAAACATTATTGTTATTTTTCAGATAGAGAATATCGCAAAAATCGAGCAATTACTTTGAATTATAAATATCAAAAGTCAGATTTAATGACGATTAATATAATCAATAACTGTTTAGCTATAATGCAATAGAAATATACAAACCGCGGCGAATCGAACTCTTTGAAAAGATATGTTTTGCACATCTTCAAAAAAATGCAAATATTTTTTAACAACATAAAAAAATCACTCAAACATTTGTACGTATTTTATCAAATAAATCTGTATACTTTCTTTTAAATATTTATCGAGAAAATAGAGTTTACTCTGTCTAAACAAATAGCGAATTTCGATATTCACAACAGAATGACAAACACAAATAGTTATCTATTTCTATGGCGTTACACGTGTTTAAATATTGAAGTGCCAATTAGTGAATATAACATGTAATTGAATGACGTGTGTAATTGTTAAATGTTTATATCGCCAGTCATACTTTATTGTATTGATAATTGTACGAAGATATGTTACATCGATGATTACAGATTTGACACGCTTATATGCTAACGCAACGTTAACGAAACGTGATTACGAGACGCCCATCTCGTTAACAAATTAGCTTGAGCGGTTTTTGTCGGGATTACCACCGATTGCAAATTCCATCAATCCGATATTCGTTATCAGCTCTCAAATATGCGCGCGCGCAAACGCGTATATTGCTTTAATGTAGGTATACACACACGGTCGCTCAGATAGAATTTCTCATACCTTTCTCGCGTTACATTTCCTCGTGTCCGACAACTGACCCGTGAAATTAAACTTGAACAGAGTAAGACGAGTCGGCCTGTTTTACCGAGTAATCTAACATGTCCATGCCTTTGTAATAAAGCTTCCAATTACTCGAACATATAGGCGAAGAAAAAACAATATTTACCAGAAAGAGAAAGAAAGAGGAAGACTAATTTTAAAAAGTTGTCAAAAGAAAAACCAATTTTGAAGTTTTAAAATTTAATATCAACAAAAAGTGTTATAATTTGCATTTATTTTAAGATAATTCAAAATAAAATTTCGACTTTTGTAATCAAATATTTAACGCAGATATTTATAAAATTAAATTTTATTCAACAAGCAGGTTATTGGCAACGTTTTTCGGGACGAATTAAGGGATTGATTTCAATGACATGGTTTCCATTACAATGTGCGTTGATACATGCTAATTTAAAACTTTGTCGAGACTCATTATTATATTCCGCACAGGCGGCCGTTGCCGGAAGCGAGCTCACTTGGAAGTTATAGTGCTAATCGATCCACGCACGAGCAAGAACAGAATGGCCGAATGCAAAAGCGAGAAACGTTGATGCTATAATCGAGCGAAACTGGGCAACTGGCTCTCTACCGCATTGCGTAAAATAAACGTACTAGTCATAACAACCTCGGCGACGTGGGAAACGGTAGAAATGCGCCCAAACTCTCTCGATAATTGAAGCGATTATGTAAATGTGCAATTTCAAGCAGTGCAACAATCCATGTATAACTTCCGAAACGTGAATCATAGTTGCTAACTGATGGGATAGACGCTTATAATTTACCTTTTGCGTTAACTTCTCAAGGGTTTGCGGTAATATTCTTATAGTGATCGAGATATTATTTGTGATAAAAAAAAGGCACAAATTTTCTTACATTGATTGCCATAATTATTTGAATATAAAAACAATTAATTGATTAAGCAATAATCTCATCAATTTGACTATAGATTAATTATGCGTTAATAAATTGTGATCAAATGATTATGTAATGTTTGTATAAACGATTAATCGCGCATGTCCCGAGTAATATTCTGACACTGAATAGTAATTGAATTATTTCTTTTTCAATCTCTTTCAATTATCAATGATTAAATGTATCCAACAAAATGAGTTACGTAAAAAAATTGTTATTATTATATTATAGTACAATATATTATTCTTGCTATTTAATTTTTATTATTTATTTATTTTTTTGTATCGTTTAAACTTATTAGTCTTTTAGCTTTTAACTGCTAATATTTATTTCAATTATGCTCTGCAAAAAAGCATTAATATAATTAACTGTTGCTTATTTTTATTACTTTTTTTACTGATGTTTATTTATCACAAGAACTCTTTTATTACAAAAAATAATTTAATGTATTTTTAAATAGTCTTTTTTATGAATATTAATTTATTATATTCAAAATTAAAAATAGAATTATAAATCTTTATTACAATAAAATTTATATGTATATTATATGCTAAATATTGTATAACATGTTTAAAACAATTCAAAAAATAAAAAACCGATAGAATAGAATCGCGAAATTGTGTTTGGAATGAGATTGAATCATGGTGTCCTGAAATTCCAATTACGGCGAACGCATCGTATAGTTTTGGGGGAGTAGAGAACTTGAAGCAGCTTGCGAGAAGTAGTCAGGTTTGACGTACGAGTAAGACGAGAAGAGGACACGCAAAAGATGGTTCGAGATGATCAAAGATTCGAAGAGGGTGGAAGATCGAGAGGCCTTTTTTGTCTCTAGGGAGGGAGACAAGGTACCCTATCGATCTTCAGAATTCACACGCGAGATCCTTCATTCTCGGCGGAATCAACGAGTGGTAGGAGAGAAAGTGATAGAAGGAAGGAAGGGTAAAAATAAGGACGCGGTCACAGCACCGGCAAGTGCTTCTCCGAGAGTGAAGTGGGATGGAGACACCGCGACAGAGAAAAAAGAACGTAAGTCGTTCGAGAGACAAAGAGGAGATTCATCGCTGGCAACTTGCCGCAGTTTTTTTTCCTTGTGGTGAGAACTTCCTTGCCGGTATCTTTCCGGAGTTCGATCCGGAAGGTTTCACGATATCGATTATAACTATAAGGTATTGTTAGATTTTTACTTTTTTTTTATTTTCTCCTTGGTTTAGCCCTGTGTGATCGTAACTTTTTCGCATTTCTTTGATATATGTTACTCTGAAAATTTAAGATCAATATTTCTTCATTTTATTACGATTTATGAAGAATTAATATAAAAATCATATCAAAAAAATAATGATTTAAAAAAGAATGAAAACGTAGTATAAATATTTTTAATTAAAACCAACACATGTAATTCTGTAATAAAAAATAACTTATTAAAAATAGAATTATTTTTTTGTGCAAAATAATATGCTAAACATATGTCATATAGGTATATACTCTAATGTAAGATATTTGATAACTCTATACATATCGATAAATGTCGTGGATCGTATCAGCTCGAGTTCTGCTGGAGAGATACTTAGAGCGTCTTAGAGTGTGAATTTCACCTACACAGTGTGCATTTCGTCTCCTGTCGAAGCTACGAAACTTTCGGCCCACTGCCGACATGGAAACTATTTCATACCACCAAAACGATAGAAAGTTCTTGAAATATTTAAGGGACTTGAAAATAAATCGTGGCAAGTATTATTGCGTGGTGAAACTTTTGGCTGAGTTCGAAACTTCAGTAATGTTTCGCCAAAGTTCACGCGTAGTAAGCCGTCGTTTAACGTAAAAAAAGGGGCCAACTCTTAATGGCGCGAAAGAAAATGCTCGGGTGAGATGAAATGCTACGTAATCTTAAAATTTGAGATATCTTTCGAGCACCTCACAAAACATACAATTTTTTATTTTGAATTATTTTTTTTGTCGTCAAATTTATATTTTTAAAAAATGACAAAATATTTATTGAAAGAACAATGATTTTTTACACCACCTTCAAAATTAAATTTTTATATTATATTTTACATAATTTAAAAAAAAATGTTTATAATATTTGAAATATTATATATAGTTTAATTATATATTGTTGCAGTTTTCTGATTATGTATAATAATAACATCCGTGTAATATGTGTGTATATGTGTGTATGATAAAATGAGCAAAGAAAAACGAGCAAAAAGAGCTATTATTATTTAATAATTGTTGTTAAAATAAAGTATCTCTTTGCAGAGTGTGCAGTAACTAAATCAGTATTACCTCACAGCGGCGTTCTTTAAAGGCTTGCGTTCAATAGAGATGTCGATCGGGAATTTTTTCGTACTAAAGATTGTTGTTGATGACATGGAAAAGCCGATATCGAAGTGAGCAAAGAGCCGTGAGTCGCTTTTTCCACATAGGAAATATATTTATAGTGTATAGCGCCAGAGTTAAGCCCCATACACATCACTAGGTCACTGTGTTAGCGCTGTAACATCTAACAATAAGTTACAATCAATATGGTGCCGTTGTAAACGATATAATTTTAGCAAACAAGAGAGAAAGAGAGAGAGAGAGAGAGAGAGAGAGAGAGAGAGAGAGAGGGTGGAAAGGACATTTTCTCAAACAAACTTATTGTTAGTTATACTATAATTTATGTATATAGCATTATGCATATATTTATTTCACATTTCTATTTTTTTCTTTTACAAATTTAATAATTTATGCCTTGAATGGTTTAATTCTTTAACATAGAATCGAAAAATTTTGATTCATTAAGCTGTAAATTATGTATGAGTAATTAATAACGTTGATGTTTTAAAATCCTTTAATGATATTTGCAAACTCTTTTAATAAAATATTGCAACTATAAAAGGTCACAATATGTGTAATTAAAATAATAATACCGATGATAATGACAAATTATTATCATCAAAATAATATCGTTTTTTGATCAACTGCTCATAAATTAAGAACAAGAGGATATCAAACGGATTAATCAACAGAGAAGTAGAGGCAATTTCTTCGTTCGATTTACTCAGTAACTTGCGAAGATTCTCTGCATCGAAAGGCCAATTTTAACTTTATATCAACTAAGTTTGCGGCTTCATCTACGACGAATCCTTCTTTTCATGCATGTAGGCAAAGCATGAGCGATACTGTTTGTAAATTTGCTAACATAAAACTTGTCAACAATCTAAGGGGATTTAAGAGAATGAGATAATCGCTTCAAACTTTAATATTGCAAATCTGAAGATTTATTTGTTTATAATACTTTAAAAGTGACGCGATGAAAGCATTTGTTAACAATTATTTTTCTGATAAAAACTGATGTGTAAATAATGTTAAAATAATTAAATATATCATTCAGTAATTATTTGCTCATTTAAAATGTTCCTCTTAATGAAAGTTCACTTGTATTTCAAAGTTATAATAACTTACAAATATGCAAATAATTCAAACATCAAATGTATAATATGTAAATAAAAAATGTCGTATCATAATGCTTCTAAGAAGTTAACATTAACTTTTAACGAAAGAGTCGACTTCTCATATTAGTTACTTAAAGTTGCTTCAACATACTTTAAACTTTTACACACATATCGTGTATATTAATTAAAAGTTAATAATCACGACAACAGACTTATGCATTTCTCTGGTTCTTAAACGATTATGGTTCTCTGATCGAGATCGTTTTAAGCAAGGTTCTGATAATGCGTACAAATTTTAAAAAGTACAAAATTTAATTTCTTAAACAAAATATATTTTAAATTTAATCTTTGGCGCTAACATAAAATAAAGTTTATTTTTAGAGAAAATACACAATATCTTTATGTGTATGTTTGTTTTGTAGCATTTTTACACTTCTGATCCTCGCACGCCATGCAATTGCACTCCACAAAGTGACAACGACAGACGTAAAGCCTTGACACGCGGTATCATTTGATTTTCCTTTTGTCACGACTGTTTACTGCGGAGACGCGACTCGACGTATCGACACGACTAACGGTATTATTGAGGATCGCGTTTCGATGAACGCATCTCCCGTTCGTCTGCATGAAACGCCGATCGACGTCAGCTCGGCTCACACACCGTTGTATTTTTGTTCATCGACTATCCTGCGGCCGATAGCGCGTCACCGCATCGCGCCTGACAGACGGATGCGGACTGATTGATTGAATTCCATTTTACTTCGCTATATACGAACACTGTGTAATATTAAAAAAAAATTATAGAAATTACGCGGAATCCTCCATGTGGTGTGGATAAACATCTAAATACATTTGTCAATATTTAATTACAAAAATAAAAAAAAAAAAATATTAATATTATAAAATAAGTGTCTTATCTTTTTTTCTTATCATAAATTTTACTTTTATAGTTTTTTTAGAAGAAGTGTGTATGTCGATTTTGGAAAGCAATTTTCTAAATGTTAATTATTTGCTCTTGAAAAAAAAATCATTTTCTAAAAGAAAATAAGACGGTATTTTAAAATAGTATTCTAATCTAACAAAAAACAATTTTTTTGTAATAAATTTATTTAATAAATTTTTAAATAAATCTGCAAATATAAATTTGCATTTTAAACTCTTAATTAAAGAGTAAATCGAAAAGTTCGTTAATGTCTTTTTTCTGAATTATAAGACTTTAAAATTATTATGACAATAATTATTATTAATCATTATTATTGCAACGCTAATATTAGATATTATGATTATTACATTTTTTTTTCTTTCAGAGATGTCGTCTCTCGTAATTGTCTGATAAATACCGAGCGAGTAATGAAACTCGGAGACTTTGATATGACGAGACCAATATATGAGAACAATTATTATAAATTTAATCGAAAGGGTAAGAGTCTGTTTGTTTTTAAAGCACTATAATTTCATAAAAGAATGTATTGGCAAATTTTTATTTTACCTAAGCATGCTACCAGTAAGATGAATGTCGCCGGAGAATCGCTGGCACTAGGTATCTTCACGCCAGCATCCGATGTCTGGTCTTACGAGGTAATGCTCTATGAGATTGTTACATTCGGCAGTTCCTCTTTTCAAGGGATGAGCAATAATGAAATACTCTCGCATGTGAAGGCTGGTAACTGTCTCACCATAATTGTCTCGCCGGAAAAACTGAAAATGCAGCAGTAAGAAGTTATTATAACGACGTAACTCGATGATTATAGCATCTTGTTTAGCGCAATTCCGCTATATTCTATATTTCTATATTTATAGCGAAAGTTTAATGTATTCTTGTTGGAATGTGGACCACACGAAGAGATCATCGGCGTCGGAGATTGTTAATTTTCTGGTGACGAATCCTCGCATCATCTCGCCATTCCTCTGTCGAGTGACAATTTAATCTAATCTGGATATACATATTTTCGAATACAAATTTATGTATTTCTAGCAACATTAGGGAATAGAATATTATTTGTAAAATAGTTTGGAAAAAATTCTGTAAGAAAAGTTTATATATAATTAAGAATTTTATATTTAAATTTTATTCGTACGCAAAAATTTTTTCCTCGCCTCTCTTAAAAGAAATAAATTTTCTGAAATGAATATTCCCGAAGGGATAAAAAGATATGGACATTAATTTTCACTTAAAATATATGTATAAATGCTTCTCTAGATATGATTATTACGTTTATTGTTTGCGTGGAAAATAAATGAGAGGACATGAAATGATCGGAAAATGATTAAGAGATATCAATACATGAACTTAAAGCTTAACACGTATCTATATCATCGAGTATCATTGATCTTCCGCCTCTTCCCGTATCGAAAGAGAAAATCGGCAAATTGACTTGCACACATTCTTACTTAAGAATGTGCGAACGTGGTTATCCGATTGTTCTCCGTAGAGCTGATCAGAAGTTTGTCGAAAGTTATGTGACCGTTATTACAATAAAATTCTAGTGAGAGAAAAGATATTTATATCTACAATCGATTATATATGATTGTGATAGAGAGAAAAATAAATGATTAATCAAATATAACAAATAAATTTACTCACACACTAACAAATGTTCGTAAGCATCGAGAGCATTCTCATTGTCAGTCATTTCGCTTTGGCAACACGTAGATTCAAATCAATCACAAGAACATATCTAGTCACGAATTGGCGTAAATAATTAACAATACAAATATGTAACGAAAAAAATAATCGCTCGCAACTTGTACGACATTCCCGATCACTCCCGATACTCGACAGGACTAGTTTTTGGCGGGAGAAATGCGCGCGAAACGCCGACCGACGATTGTGACATCTCTCGACTTACACCAAATTTAAAGTATTTATATGATTGACTTCTTCTTGACCGCTTTCCCGATAATTCGTTTCTCTAGCGGTCGCGCAGCGCTAATAGCGTTATCAGCTTTTTGTCTTTTTATCGACGTGGTTACTTATCGACTTATCTTGATCCAATTTGCGACGCAATTTATTTATATTGCAACTAACCGCGCAAATCCAGATAAATTTACATCGATGTAAATTTCTCGTATATGCATACATTTCAGTCGATAATTGTGATAGAGAGATAAATAAATGAACAATCAAATATAGCAAATTTACTCACCTGTTAATAAATGTTCGTAAGCATTTAGAGCATCGTCGTTTGTCAATCGACTTTAGTAACATATAGATTCGAATTAATGACAAAAATACATCTAGTTACGATTTGACACGTTAACGATACGAATACGAAATAAGAAAAATGATCGCTTGCGACATTATATGACACTCGCGATATTGACAGGACTAGTTTTTGGCGGGAGAAATGCACGCGAAATTATTTCCGCGATTATTATGGTATCTCTAAACTAACATCAAATCTAAAGTGACTATATGACTATATGATTGATTTTATCTTGCCCGACTATTCGATTCGGCATTTACGATACTTTATTCTCGCGACACAATATTTATTTTCGATCTGTGGAAGACGCGTGTATAAGATAGGAAACAATAACTCTCTATCAAGATGCGACACGTCTCCTTCTTTTTTGTATTTAATGACACGGGCGAATGCACACTGCGCATCAACGATTCGTTCGCTGAAGTAAGGGTGGTGCACCAATACACCATGAATAAAAAAGTATATCTATGGCCCCATTGATGTACATATTTCTGTTAGGGCTGTCACATACAACTATTGACATAGATGCATATGCATAGCATCAGACCTACACTTGGACCAATGAGCGTGTTATCAACATGTGATTTTTTCCTTGATGCTCATTGGTCCAGACGATTTTATGCTATGCATCGGCAGGTATATCAATTTGTATGCAATAGTTCTTAATAGGCTACAGCACATAGAAAAACTTAAGCAGCAAGATTATTAAGACGTAAAAAAAGCGATCAATTATAATCGAGAATGTAAGCAGCGATATTGAAAAGTTTGCAATGTTGAAAATTTCGAGTGGATGAAATTCTTATGTTCACGGTTTTTTTCTATGTGTTATAGCCTTTTTCAATGGCCTTAAGTTATCTAAAATATACATGTATTTATTTTGTTAAAACAAACCCTTTCTCTCTCTCTCTCTCTCTCTCTTGTAAGAGCTTATTGCGTTTTCGGATGAACGGGTTAATCTAATTCGGAAGCATGAGTTCATATCTTTTATTGGCAGAGGCAATGCAAGACGTCATTACTTGCATTGTCTCAGCCAATAAAAAACATGAATTCAGAATGCGAATTGTATTAACCTGTTCATCCGAAAACGCTACTTACTTACTATGTCCTCTCTATGTTTATTTTTCGTTTTAGTTCATCGCTCTTTCGATCGGCGCGACGGTATCCCTCTTTCTGGAGAACCACCGTGGTGGAAGGACGTGCTTTCTCAGGACAGAGTTGTAGACACAAAAAGGTATAATATACGATCATCGTAGCATATTAGCGTTCGCGATCTCGTTCAAATAGGCTTGCGATTATTATATTTCGTTTATTTTGCGGGGTAGTCCGCGATAAAAAAAGGATAGGAAGGCGATAGATTACGCGACGCGTCGGTATGAAGTTGTCCATCCATGATTTTCATTGTAAGTGCATACGCGAATATCGGAATATTTGCGAAAATATTGAAACATTCCTCGTTCGCGTATCATTTATATCGAGAATTTTATAATCCGAAGGGACGAAGTCATCACATCGCGCTAATTAGTCGCTCTTAGTTCTCTCGATTCGTGTGGTATCTGTGCGACTGAGTGTTTGGAATGCATTCGAAAATGGAGATCATTGTCTCGCGTTTTTTTCTGACTCGCTCAAAGTGCATCACGCGATTGAAAATGGTAATGATCGAATAATTTTAGATTATAAGCTAATATACGACGATAATTAGGCATTTTTTGATGAATTTCGGGCTCGTAATTTCACTCGTGAGATAGTTCACGGGAAGAGAGAGAGAGAGAGAGAGGGGGAGGGGAAGTTACGGGAGGCGTCGGTATGAAGTTGTCTCCGATCCGCCATTTAGTCGCAAAGCTTATGCGATGTCGTCATTGTTGTCAGAAATATCGCGAAAATGGTGAAACATCGCGTTCGTTCGCGTTTTCTTTCGCTCGCTCAAAGTATATCACGCGATCGAACATCGAAAGTGTCAGACTTTTGAATTGATTTCGTAATTCGCAACTTCTGGATTAATATCTGATTTGCGATCGGAAATCGGAATATGTCGCGATGTGTTTCGCGAGGGATCCGCGAGGCGCTGTTAAGTTGCATTCGGCCGCCATAAATACGGTAAGCAATCGCGAAGTGTGCGTAATGAGAGTTCGAAAAAAATGAGAGAACATCGTGTTTTAATAACTCGAGTGTATATTCGCGTATATCAGGAAGGCCGTATAATCGTAAATGATGAATAATCATCGAATCGCGTCAGTAGTCGCGTTCTCTCGATTCGCGAAATATGTGCGACTGAGTATTCGCAAGTAGTTTAGTTACGCTTCGACAATGAATATATCGTTGTATCGTATTTTCAAAGTGCATCGCGCGATCGAGAATCAGAAGTGGATCAGATTTTCAAACGGATTTTTGGATTAATCAAAGTCCGACTAAATTTGCTATCTTTTAATGGATATTGGTTCTGTGGGCGCCATCTCGTAATGTATATCGCGAGGGGTTATTTCGTAAGGTGTTCCGCGAGAGGACCGCGTGGGGTCCGCTAGGGGTCCGCAAGATGTCTCTAAAAAGTTGCCCATGATTTTTATAGCAGTAATGATGCGTGCATAATTACGGGGGATGAGTATAGCGAAAAGAGCGAAACATTAAATATGTAAAATTTAAATAAATTTGAAAATAAATTAATTTTCTATTTTTGGCTCTTCAAGTAGGCTTAATTTTTCTTAAATTGATTAATAATTATAATTATTTTTTTTATATTTTCATGTCAATTCTAATTAATCTCATATCAATATATTATAATATAAAATTTATTAATAAATTTTATTATTTTACTATTCAAAAAATATAAAATTTTAATTAACTATTCATATTGAAATTTAATTATTTTTTTAAGATTTTTTTCATTAATTATTACTATTTTCAAAACTTATGTTGCAAATATATAGCTACAACATCGATTATTTACTTACAGATACACTGGCTGACACTTAATAAATATTGGACACACTTAATAAATCTGGACATTTAATAATTATTGAAGAAAATTAATAATTCGCAGAACTTTGGCAGCGGTGAGTACTATATATAGTTTTCCTTTTATTAAAAATTAATATTTGATTATTGACTTTAAAAATTGATTAAAATCATTTTTTAATTAAATACTAAATTTAAAATTTTAATTAACTATTCATATTGAAATTTAATTAGTTTATTTAATTAGTATTAGTATTATTTAGTAAATTTAATTAATAATAAGTGTGGACACTTAATAACTATTGAGAAAAATTTATGGAATTCGCAGAACTTTGGCAGCGATGAGTATTACATAAAGCTTTTTTTTTTATTAAAAATAATTTTGTTATTGACTTTAAAAATTGTTGATTATTGATTTTAAAAATTGTATAAAATCATTTTTTAATTAAATACATAATTTTATTTAATAAATCTTAAATTTCATTTAACATTAAATGAATAGTAGTTCTTTTGTTTTAATTTTTTAAATTATAATAGTTTAACACCTATTTTTAGTAAAGAATTAGTTTCAGTAGGTAATATTAAATTGTTTATTTAAAAATATTTTTCTTTTAATCCCAAAATGATTTTTTATTCCACATATAATATTTGTAATATGAATATTAACTTTAGTTTCATGTATAATTATTCTCTTCATTATTTAAAAAATAATTAATTTTTTTATTATCCTTCATTATTAAATAACCATAATTTACCTATCAAATATATAAAATTTAAATGGATGTTTAAATGAATGAAATTTGAAAATGGTACTAATTTTTTTTTTTTTTTTTTTTGACCTTTTAATTAGGCTTAATTTTACTTTAAATTGATTAAGAATTATAATTATTTTTTTATATTTTTATATCAATTATAATTTTCAAAGTCCCAGCTCGATATTATAATATAAAATTTAATACTAAATTTAAAATTAATAAATTTTCTATTTAAAAAATTTAAAATTTTAATAAACCACTTATATTCAAATTAATTATTTTTTAAAGACTTTATTAATTATTACTATTTTTAAAATTTATGTTGCAAATAGCTACAACAGCGATTATTTACTTACTTATTTACTTACAGATACTGACTGACTATAAGTTTGGACACTTAATAAGTATTGAAGAAAATTGATGAAATTTGCAGAACTTTGGCAGCGGTGAGTGTTAAATATTATTTTCAAAACTTATGTTGCAAATAACAACAACAGCATAGTTAGGTTGCAAAGATTATAAATATAAAATATTTATACCTCTCTTTTTTAAGTAAACAGAGAGCCAATTTCACAGAGGTTAAACATTTTCAAACTTGAATGATTCGAACAATTTAAAATTTGAAATAATCCAAATGCTGCTTAAGTTTTGATCTGGAGAATTTCCAGTATTTATTAACGTAGTGATTTTTGTGTATAAAATGTAAAGCGCATCGAGTATTTGTTTATGCGGAATATTTTTCGTGTTGCAAAATAGTTAACTTCTCGTCTTTATTATTATAAATTATTTTTTAATATTTTGTGTACATGCGGTATCTATTTCATTGTTTGTGTAGGATAATTTTGCATAGAAACTTTATCGGATGTCAGGGTAAAACTGATTATGAGTTTATAGAATAACTTATATTACTGACTAACAGATAATATGACGAACAGGATTGACGTGTGCTTATAACCGCTATTCCTCTATAGTTGCAAATATCATTTTTATATATCGATGTAATCCATACCTCCTTCCATGTGATTGGTATCCATTCATCATTAGGATATCTTATAAAAATTTTAGTCAGTATTTTGTATAATTTTTTTGATCCATGTTTAATTAGTTCTGTTACATTTCTTCTAAATTCTGGTTTTAATCATTTTGCTGTTTTTCAATTTCTAAATCTTAAAAAGAACTTGATTTTTTATTAAACATTATTGCCAAAACATTATTTTAGTTTCAAGAATAGATTTCGTAAGTTTTGTGCATGTTTTGCTAAATAATATACCCATCTACATGAATTGCAAAAAGTGCAAAAATTTTCTTCTTTCTTGAAAAACTTCATGAAACTTGTTTAAAATTATATAATGTTTTCTTAAGCTAATAATTTTTTTTTTCATATTTGTAAAAACAATTTTTCTTTCAATTTTCGTCCTATTATTTAATTGCACATGTTTGAAACATAAAAAACTTTTATTACGTCGCGATTAATAAATCACTTCTAGTTCATCATAAATATAAATTTTTTTGGCGAAAGAAAGCTTCCAAAAATATCCTCGGCTGAGAAGCAGCCAAGGATAGTGAGAGATTTTTACTCATTAAAACCCTCGCGGTGATCAAAACTGGAAATTTTGATGAATGCAATGCACTATTCTTTTCCTCCCCCATCATCGATATAGATAGAAAAATTTCTGCAACAAATGATTATTAAAATATTTTTTATAAATAATGTTTAATATGTCTCTCTCTAAATTGAAGTTATATTTTTTTTTAGTCTCGAATATTTTTTAATGTAGCGTTGTGACGAGTCGAGAATGTCGAATCCAAAGAGGGGACGATTGTTTCGATCTACTCATTGGATTACGCGGTCGCGAATGTCGGTCGTTTTTAACCGATATCCATCGATTTCGCAATCTAGTGTTGCGATTTCGTTCTCCAAATACATGTTTTGCGTCGTTCACTCGTCTGTGATAGATATTTCATTCAACATCTAAAAGTATCGAGAGAAGCATCAAGGCATTGCTTTGACGAATTAAGGTAGAAGTGATCTCACTTTACGATTTTCATATCGAAATTGCATTCGGGTTCGCTTTGTTGGCAATCGCATTTCTGATATTTCAAAAATGTTGTTATTCGTGATGAGATGGGAATGCTGAATTTAGCAATGAACGATCGTCTTGGTTTAACCAATAGATTATACGGTTGCGTATTTTGATTATTTTAACCGGCATCTATCGCTTCGATGCGAGTGTTTGTCGTGAGACGTCATTCTCCAAACACGTGTTCCGCGCGCGCAATCTGTCAAATGTGAAAAGTTTGTGAGAAGTCTGCCAATGTGCAAATAACGGGTCGGGAGTGTCGAATCTAGCGACGGACAATCGCTCGATCTTCCCATTGGATTACGCGTGCGTGGCTACCGCGGTTATTTCTATTCGATGTCCGTCGCTTCGCGATTCGAGTTTGAGTGTTTGTCGCGAGACGTCATTCTCCAAACACGTGTTTCGCGCAGTTTGTGTCAAAGTAGTGAGTGACGGTTCGCGATTGTCGAATCTAGCGATGGACAATCTCTTGATCTTCTTATTAGATTACGCGTTCGCGTCTACCGCGGTTATTTGCGTTCAGCGATCGTCGCTTCGCGCGTTAGTGTTTGTCGTGAGACGTTATTCTCCAAACACGTATTTCGCGCATCTGTGATAAGTGTGGTATCTGTGAAATATGGCCTTTGAAAATACCGCGAGTGATAGATCGCGAGTGCCGAATTTAGCGATGGACAATCGCTCGAGCTTCCCACTGGATTACGCGTACGTGTCTACCGCGATCATCAGCATTCGGAGTCCATCGCTTCGCGCGTATTAGTGTTTGTCGCGAGATGCCGTTCTCCAAACACATGTTCCGCGTAAGTGTGATGCAAGTACAACGAGGGAGGTAATGGCAATAAATTCAATCGGAAAGGATTGAATGGAAGAGGAAGTATATTTGACTTAATTAAACAAAAGAAGATTAAAATCATCCTTGACTGTGGGACTGAAGGCATAAAATTTTCAGCAATCGATGGCAGTAATTAATATAAGAAGATAAATGTGATATCTGCAAATATCGCGATTGACGGGTCGTGAGTGCCGAATATAGCGATGGATGACCGCTCGAGCTTCCCATTGGATTACGCGTACGTGTCTACCGCGATCATCTGCATTCGAAATCCATCGCTTCGCGCGTATCAGTGTTTGTCGCGAGACGCCGTTCTCCAAACACGAATTTCGCGCAATCTGTGATGTGTGAAATATGGCCTCTGAAAATATCGTGAGTGACGGGTCGTGAGTGCCGAATCTAGCGATGGATGACCGCTCGAGCTTCCCATTGGATTACGCGTACGTGTCTACCGCGATTATTTGTTTTCGAAGTCCATTGCTTCGCGCGTATCAGTGTTTGTCGTGAGACGCCGTTCTCCAAACACATATTTCCGCGTAATCTGATAAGTGCAAGATACGACGAGGGAAATAATAGCAATGTACTTGGACCGAATTAGCATTGTGGATACAAAGACTTGTGTGAGAGAGGAAATAGATAATGAACTCAATCAGAAAAGACATGGACAATAGAAAAAGTATATTATTACTTAATCAAACAAGAGAACAGTGAGAGAAGAATTATATAACTTCAAAATGGAATTGAAGATGTTAAATTCTCACCAACCATTGGAAGTCTACAAAGAAGAAGCAAGATAAGTGCGGTATCGGTGAATATTACGAGTGCCGAATCTAGCGGCGGACGATCGCTCGATCTTTCCATTGGATTACGCGTTCGCGTCAACCGCGGTCATCTGCATACGGCGTCCGTCGCTTCGCGTGTGTGTGTTTGTCGTGAGATATCGTTCTCCAAACACATGTTTTGTGCAATTTGTAATAAATGCGATATCTATCAAGTATCGCTAGTGACGGGTCGCGAGTGTCGAATCTAGCGACGATCGTTCGATTTTCTCATTAGATTACGCGTACGTGTCTCCCGCGGTTATTCGCATTCCGAGTCCATCGCTTCGCGTATTCGAGTGTTTGTCGTGAGACGTCATTCTCCAAACACGTGTTTCGCGCAATCTGTAAAATATGGTCTCTAAAAATGAGAAGTCTGAGAAGGCTGCCAATGTGCGAATAACGGGTCGGGAGTGTCGAATCTAATGACGGACAATCGCTCGATCTTCCCATTGGATTACGCGTTCGTGACTACCGCGGTTATTTGCATTCGACGTCCGTCGTTTCGCGATTCGAGTTTGAGTGTTTGTCGTGAGACGTCATTCTCCAAACACATGTTTCGCGAAGTTTGTGATAAGTCAAAGTTGTTAGTGACGGATCGTGAGTGCCGAATCTAGCAATGGATGACCGCCCGATCTTCCCACTGGATTACGCGTACGTGTCTACCGCGATTATTTGTGTTCGAAGTCCATTGCTTCGCGCGTATCAGTGTTTGTCGTGAGACGCCGTTCTCCAAACACGTATTTCGCGCAGTTTTTAGTATCTTTTATTACCTTTGACGAGTCGGGAGTGCCAGTTCTAAGCGATAGATGATCGTCCTAATCTATCTATCGAGATATGCTGTCGCATATCTTGATTATTCTTTACCGGCATTCATTGCTAAATTCGACATTTCCATCTTGTCACGCATGACGCGTTTTTTGTATGTCAGAAATGCGACTATCAACAAACATCGGATGCAGATGCAACCTCTACGTGAATCGTAGGGCGAGATCACTTCTATTTTGATTTGTCACTGCGGTTCTTTGACTGCACCTTTTGATGCTTTAGCAATGTTGTTTTAGAGTGGCAGATGAAGACAGTTTTGCTATCATTACCGCGACTCCATGCAGACAATTACTTATCTAAGGTCTATTTTATACAAATCCCGTAACCGCAAGTATGGACGTAACTGTAAGAATTACCTAATACGAGCGTTCATAATATTTTAGCTATATTGACTGAAATACTATGGACGTTATTAATTGATTCTTACGGTTACATTACTTACGGCTACTACTATTGTGTAAAATAGGTTTAATCTTTTCATTTGTGCTTCATGCGTTCAATTTAGGGCTGCTTGATGCTACAGAAACAATGCGCTTATTGAAAAAGCAAATTTCTTACTTCCCACGCGCCAAATGAAGTTTCTACGATAGCTTCCGTGCTTATTTCTGTTGTTGTGGTGGATGTTTCTGCCACAACTTTTATATTGATCTTTGTGTTTGTAGTGGAGAGACGCAACATAAGAGTGTCATCCCCTAAACGATTCCGCATTTTTGTTTTTGTAATTTTTATTAGTCCGTACGCAAATCACAAATTTTCAATCAAAATTCTGCTTCCTTTTTATTAGCTTTTGCTTAAACATGGGATTATTAAATAATAGATTTGTAAAAAGAAAATTCAAATCTGCGAATAATCTGTTGAATTCTAACTTTAATTAGTTTATTAGTAAATCAGAAAAGTAAATCATTGAAATTCGTTTTCAATTTTATATAATCATACAATGTAAAAAATGAGCGAAATTATCATTATCTATTTTTCAAAAACGTTTTTATTATATGCATGATAAATGTCGCGAATATTTTTCAAATAATTTTGCTCAGTTTATACATTGTAGAAATTAAAAGCGAATTTCTAAGATTTGTCTGTAATTCCTAACTTTAATATGATAGTTCGCAGATTTGGATTTTATGATTATAAAAATGAATAATCAAAAAGCAGAATTTTATTTGGAAGTTTGTGATTTAGGGATGACATTCTCAGATATGTTGCATCTTTCCATTATAAAGGAGAAATCAATACAAAAGCTATTACAAATACATCCATTACAACAATGGAAATAGAAGCTGTGGAAGCTGTCATAGAGATTTTATTTGATGCGCAGGAAAGAAAGAGATAAGCTTTTTTTTAATAAGTGCGTTGTCATTACGTTTTGATAGCCTCAAGTAGTCTTAAGTCGACCACGTGGAGCATGAGTGGGAAAGGAGTATTAAATGGGTAATTATTTGTATGAAATTTTGGTAGTGATAACTAACTGTCATCGTATATCACTTTTGAATAATGTTGCTTCAAATGTTAAATAAAATATTTGATTGCAGATGAGCGAATTATACGCATCATGTATTTGGAGAAGGATATCTTGCAACAAAGCACTGATTGCGCTAATCGATGGACATCGGTTCAAATCGACCGAGATTCGCGACCGTGAAGTTCAATGAGTAGATCGAAACAATCGTCTTTTCTGGATTCGATATTCTCTACTCGTCACACGCGATAATATTTAAAAAATATTCGAGACTTTAAAAAAAAATATAATACATGATATAAGAAAACATATACATTTGCATTTTTACGAGTTCAAATGGGTGTAATTAAATTAAAGGCAACTTGATGTATTTTAAATGACTAGCTCTAACTCACACTTTTAATATTACACTTTAATAGTACGTTTATTAAATAAGCTCATTGCCTGGCGTTTATTCCTTGAGCGCCGAGACGAGAGAGAGTGGCTCGACCTGGTCCGTTCTCAAGTCGCTTCTAAGACTTTAACCTTAAGACTTAGAAGCGAACGAACAACATAAATTATCAATGCGTGTTATTAGCAACTGGTAATTATATTTTTGAATAATCAGCATTTACATGGCGCGTAACTTCCTAATATTTATTGGGACAGATAGCTATATTGTAAGCTATCTATGTACTATTTTACGCTACTTTGAATATTTCATATTTCCTTACGATATAATTAATATTAGTTAATGAAAAATATTTTTTAAAATAAAACAATGTTTATTTGTTTCTCTTTTTCTTTATCAATTCATTAAATAAAAAATATTTATATTGTACATTTTGGTTATGTATACATTTTGGTATTGTATACATTTTATTTTAATTCTACATTCGAGATAGATGAGACATTGATTTGATTATCGAAGAGTCACCAGACATGAGTTCCGTTATATGCATCTTATATTTTGCATTGTCTTCCCCCTTTCCTCCTCATCCACTCTGTGGATACTATGAGGTTAAATTTTTAATTATGTTGTAATTTTGAAATACGAAGGAAATAAAGTGCGCTACAAACAGGTACAAATTTTATTATTAATAAATAGATTAATAGATAGGTACAAATTATATTATTAATAGATAGAGTTATAAAAATTTAGGCGGTAGTTATAAAAATCAGGCGATAGATCGTTAAAGCACAGCCCTTTTCAGGGCTATTTTACGACGACATCCCAACAAGAAGCCGAACTGCAGGGCGGTAACAATTACATTACAATTATTTTAAGTGCCCCTACGCTGGAATTCACTCCTGTGCCTCACAAGTTAACAAGTTTACTTTTCGAAGCATGCCTTGAAACATAAACCAGCCAAATTTTCTACAAAAGTTTCCAAAATTTTCCAGGAAGAATTTGGATTTAATTTTGAAATTTTGGTGAGCCCTATCGCCCAATGGAAAAAGAATTTACATACAAATATATTAATAACAATGTTTTGGAATAACATTGTTTTGTCATGATAATGTCTGTCCTATTTCTATGGCTGACATTGCTTTCGTGCCCTTTTCAGGGTTACCACTGTCAAAACAGCTCTCTTCAGGACTATCATTAAAACAATTCTTTTCAAGATTATCGAACGATTTCACGAGATGAAATCACAACGAGAAACTGGAAAAAGAAGAAACCTTACTTCATCAGTATCATCAATATTGTTATTGTGTTAGAAGCATTTCCATCTCATTATTTCAGCATTTACTTTTTTTAGTGAGACGGTCAGTGCGCAAATCCATCATACGAGGCCTTGATGAGCAGTTGAGCAAAATTTGACGACAAGAGCTTTACTTACACAGCTTTAATTCGCTCGAAGTCGACGATGGCTCTCTAACTGATAATCTATACGAGGCTTTGATGGCGTGAAATTGAGCAAACAACTCGTCGAGCAAAAGTTTTATCTGGACAGCTTTAATTTGCCCGAAATCAACGCTCTGATTGACACGAATTCACTGATGATCATCGATGTCCTTGAAAAATCAAATCAGGAATCTTAAATGTTCAATTTGGACAATGAGGGTTCAAACGATTCCGATTATGATTTTGTCAACGAGTTTCTGTCGAAGAAATTTCGCATCTACACGAGTCATGAAATTTCATCGGAGATATAAAAAAAAATCTTCCGGTATTACATGAAGGAAGCAAGAAGATCTCAAATTTGTTGACTTATCCTTCTTTGCCAAGTGCAAAAAGACCAGGCAGGAGATCGTTCATTCGTTCATCGATTCCAAAGATTCGTGAACGGTCAATGCGCCAGTCTCAAATGCTGGCGTAAATGAGTCAACAAAGGCATCGACACCGTTGGTAAAATAAATAAGGAGATGATGAAGATGTCCGAGGAAAAACGCAAACAGCATGGCCGTGTCACCGATAGAACGATTCGGCAGTATGTATTCTACTGAAAAAAACCAAGTTCCCGAATAGCAAATTTAAGGCTTGCTTCATTTGGCTGTATTTCAGTAAAAACAAAATCGAATTGTTTTTTGGACCATTATATTCACAAGAGGAACGATGTCTTTTGGAAAATCAGATCAAGCTTGAAGAGAAACAAGTTTAATTCGAATGTATCGAACTTGTGAAAACAACCATTCATGAAGAGTTATGCATCCGAAGAGGTCTTCAACTGTGATTAGTCTTTCTTTGATAAGAACTTGCACAATTATAGAACGCACAAAGGCAACAGCAAAGACGGACAGCAAATCGTTGGCTTCAAGATCGCCACTCATTTCTACATAATCACTAGCCTTCCTTTTAAAACAACAGTATTAATAAATAAAAAAATAATTTAGTAATTTTTTTAACTAATATTAAACAGTCAACAAGATTCAATCGATAGATTAGATAGATAGAATCATATGTACCTGTTTGTATCACTTAATTTTCTTTGTAGCTTAAAGAGCTTAAAGAGCCTAAAGAGAAAAAACAAGAAATTTAAAAAGCTTAAAGAGAAGAAACAAAATTACAACATTTTTAATTTTTACCCCATAAAGTATTCCTTATAAAAAAACAATTAGATAATTTCAGTAAGATATCGTAAAACGGCCAACGGGATATGATAAAGAATCATATATACTCGTTTTAGTATACTCTGCTTTTAATTTTATTAGTGTGTATATATATATATATATATATATATATATATATATATATATATTTGTTAGTATTTATATATTTATTAATATAATGTTAAGTAATCTGTATCTTTTGAGAGTATTATAGCATTTTTTTTATTATTATTATGCAATTTTTATAAGATTTGGCCGTTTTAAAGATATCGCGAAACGCCCCATGAAATTCGATAAAAAATCATTTGTACTCGTTTGTACCGTTATATTATTTATTTTTGAATTTTTTTAGTATCTTAACAGATATATTATCGCGACCACATCTGTACGGTTACGAGGGACGGAAGACTTCCGATCCTTTTAAGCGAAATGAGTCGAGTTGTTGTTAAAGTACGCGAATCCATTGCGCGAGAAGTTCATTCAGAGCCGGCTTGTATGCTGCCGGCCGCTCACGTTATATGCATAGAACAACGCAGATGTGCGATATATCCTCTGCGGAATATATTTACATACTGGATTTGCTATCGATACCGCGGAAAGAAGGAAATCTTTATTCTCTTCTATAATGTCGCCTGTACGCAAAATCGCGCCGCTCGTTTAAATGTAATTTATTTATTTATTTATCAATAATAAACGGGAAGAAAAATTTTTTACATACAGAATGTGTACAAAAGTAATGTAAAAAAAAAAACAGAAAAAAAAGAAGAAAGAAAAAGGGAAAAAAAAATAAAACAAAAAAAGCAAACGAAAAAAACAAGATAAACAATAAGATAACAGAGAAAAAAAAATGTAATATAATAATGTATATTAATGTAATGTAATAATGTATAAAAATAATTATAATAATGTAATGTAATAATATATATAATAATGTAATGCAATAGAGCCGATATTAAATTATGCCGCGCAAATGTGAGCTCGGCGTTTCTTAAAATCGCGTATTTGTAATGCGTTTTGATGTGATCAGCGTAGTTAAAATTGTTAAACTTGTAACGAAATAAGCGAGACAACCCCGACATTTAAAGTCTCAACGAGGCTTGCCAGCAAAATTGAACAGCAGCCGCAACAAAATATGCCTACAAACTTGATCGATACCGCGCGGGCATCTATTATCCATGACGATAATTAGTCTCGCAATGCCGATTGTGTAACATCGTCAGGCGCGATTTTCGAGATTTGTTCGGAATAGGAGCACTGCATTCCACGATGAAACTTTGGCAGATGTGTATTGCCCGCAGATAACAATAAAGATAGATGATAAAAGAGAGCAAAATCGAATAAAAGATCGCATAAAAATATTTTTTGCTCGAAAAAGATACCGTGTGATTCTATTGCTACAATTAATTAATTCAATAAACTCATCGTAGAGCGTGGTGCTCCTAGGCGATATATCCAACTTGTTACACAATTATGTAGTTAGGATTACGGAATAATTAAGCGTGCAATTAACAGAACTCATGTCGATAACGTTACGCGGCATCTAAAACGAATGTAGTTTTAAACATATAGTTATAAACATTTCATTGTTAAAATATCGTTGAGAATGGTTTATAATTATTGTGCAAGAGAAAGAGAGCAAACAGATAATTCCAATAATTAAAGATACTAACGAGGCAAAATATATAGAACAAAGATAAAACTTGAATCGTAAAAGTCCAAACAGCTTATGAAGTTTTTTTTTCTCTAATTCATCTAGACAATTTATTTGAGGTAAAGGATAGAGACATAAACATTAAAGTAAAATCGTAGGGTATTAAATCATGCAGTCAACGTTCGTGTTGATTAAGTCAAACTGCCAGGTGGAAAATTGAAGGAATCTTTTTTGGTGCAATTGCACTTTTGACTACAACGAGCAATTATTAATCAATAATTCTACTCAAGGCCATTTTAATTATTATCCTGGAAATATTTAACAAACATTTAATTTAAAATACTATTATACTTTTAAAATCTCATTAAAATATTTGAATATCAATGTATTTGAGGAATTTTTGTAATTTTTAATTTGTCATAAATAGAGCTAGATTATAGCTCCTCTTGCAAATATGAATGTGCTTTTGAGTGCTGTTAAATATTTATTGACAATATATATACTGTGAACATTAGCGAGAAAGCCACGCTATTCAATTTATTAATATATTATTGTGATTCGTCATTTTTGAGGATCAAACAAATCGAACTCACGACCGATATATTTTACGAATTTTTGCAAGCACCCGCGTTTTTCACGCGGAAAAAAGTAGCTTGTATGTGTTTGCAGTATTCGTCTATTAAAACGAAAACGCGTCGAATTTGCGGTGCTGTTTACGCAAAAAATTCACGGCGCGTTTAGCTTTTTCTCCTCCCTTTCGCTTTTATTTTTTTATTTCTCATTTGACGACGGTCATGCTGACAAGCCGATGGCGTTATTTAACCGACGAATTTACACTCGCACGTGGCCGACAGGACGAGGATTGAAGGAAAGGTAGAGAGGGGCAATGCGTGGCGCGTGAACAAACCCTTTCTCCTCTCGATGCCGAAAATAGTGTAGTACGTCGAAATCGTTGACCGCGAGCGTTTAATTTCGCGGTGTATCGAATTTTATCCTTTTCTGTTTTGTGATGCGTTACTGCTGCCGCTATAAGTTACATAGTTAATGTAGCTTTATGGAAATGCGTGAAATTTTCCGGCCCAACTCTATTTCCGCTCGTGTAGTCCTATAATGTTGCTTTTGTGATAGTGCGTTGCATTGAAGGCAATGTATCAGCAATTGATATAAACAATAGACGATAAATTTTACTGACACGCGACACATCGATTGAGAAACATATATTATAATTTATTATCTACGTCATTTTTTATCTATATTTTAATTTCAAAGTAAATTTGTGCAGATATATTAATTTTTGGTTGAATAAATTCAAATTTTTGTTTGCATGAATAAATACTTCACTTTTTTCTAAGGTTTTTATTTAATAATTTATACATTAAAGTATGTCGGCATGGATACAACAGTCATTGCAAACGATGAAAAAAATATCAAGTGATATGGAAGCATATGTCCGCGTGCGATTGCACGATGAAAATGACAGAAGCGGTCGAATTTTAGTTGTTTTGCCGTTCAACAGAAGTGAAACGGAAACCGCGAATATGTCGAGCGTAGACCTCCAACGCTAAATGAAATTTCCTGAACGAAGGGAAACAAGGGGGCTTTTTACGGGCGGGAGAGGGACACCAATACGTGGCACAATTACTTTGTTACGCGAGACTGTATTGCTAAACAAAATTGGCTCGTCGACCATTAATTTAATATAAAGGTAGAGTTTCGAGATAGATCACGAGAGAAAAGAGAGATACATAAATAAATAGAGGCAAAGAAAAAAAAAGAGAGAGAGAGAGAGAGAGAAAGGTCAGGCGAACGATATCGCGGAAAGTGATTGATTGGAAAAATTTACTGACAGATTGATGGAAATTAGTGGAAAGTTTAAAAAACCAAATTCAGAACACCAAAATAATGAAAATTAAAATATTTAACAAGTATTTATAAAGAATCACAGAGAACCGCGTGTTTGATTATTCATATTATTTATTCATGTTATTATTCATTCTCCACATATGTAATTTTTTAGCCAATAATATTGACCATGTAGATGAACAAACATATAATATTAACTTCGTTTAAAGCAGATTAGAAATAACCGGACTTGCTGCAGACAAAAACAAAGATCATACATTTCGTAATCGTAACAAAGTCAGAGCGTGCTATTAGATTACGTATAATGTATGCTAATGATTGCGATGCTTTTTCAATTACGTATAATGGAGAAAGAAAAAGAATTTAAAAACGCGATATTTTTTTTTTCTAGTAGAGAAATATGTTAACTGTGGGAAAATTATACTTATCAATACATGAATAATCCAGGTAATATTTTTTAACTAGTTTTCTGTTTTCCTACTCAATTACACGTAATAAATAAACTGTTTAGTTTCTGCTTGGCTTATATATGAAAATTGCATTTAATTACAATCTGTAAATATAATATAGATAATTTTGTGAAATGACGCGCGATTTAATAAGATTATACGTACAATTTTTGCAGGAGCATTTAACTTAATTTAGCACAGTCTCTGCAACATGTGTAAATTTAACATTTTCACAAAACAAAAACGCGCACGCGGCGCGGTTTAATCTTGCATTACTTTTACATGATAAAAAAAATGGTGTAGTTTTATTAATTACAGAAGAAAATCTCTAATGGCTTTATTAGCATATATATAACAATCTCAGCATTATCTTTTAATGTATCGTTGTTTTACTTGCAATATTTATAATATTTATATTTAATCTCTCTTGAACTATATGAATAACCAGATTGTGATGATTTAATATAAGTTGCTAACGTTATTTAACATAATCGATCGTGCTTTATTCAGTCACCAAGATCAAGAAAATACGATGTTTATATGTCATAAAGTAGAAAAAGCCATAAAAAATAATATAAAATTTTATAAATTAATAATTCATGACCGACAAGTATAATTAATAATTAATTAATAATTAAGAAATAAATGTATTTCAATAACTCCTTAATCCTAATTCTTTTGTAAAAGCATTGAAAATATGCATGTTACATGGATATATGTACGCTTCTCGGTTTTACTTTTTTGTTTATATATTTATAATGATTGTAGAAATTCATTACATTCATGCGTAAATACGATTTACCTCAATAAAATAATAAAAAATATTGAATAAATGTTGAAAATATCCACGCAATTACAAATTTTCTTATGTAAAATAAATTTTTATGAATACACGTAGATTTTGCACATATGTTTGCTCCAAACGTGAAACATTATAAATGATTGAAACGTAACTTAATTTTTTGCACGCGCGCGAGATTTATTAATCCTTTATATGTATTATTTAATTAATATTCCAGACATATATCGTGTTGAACATACAATTGCGCGACACTTTACACATTACTCTCAATATTAATTGCACGGGATACACACTTTACTTTATTGGGAGAAAACAATGCAAAATAATCTGCTCAATGAAAATTATTTTAAATGTTATAAAAAAGTTTGCAAATACTATCTATTGCTATTGTTTCGATTTCTATTTCAAGTAAATAGCGAGATTTTTTTAGGCAGAAATAAATGTTTTCGGGCGGACATAAACAATGCTTATACGAAGAAAACAAAATATTCCTCTCGAGAGAGAGTACCTGATCGATCGGGCCCTGGAAAATAACCGTGACAGAGTTATACGCGCGATCTCTCAATCTCGTCAATGGATTCTTTAACGTCACACTTTCAATCGACATCACGCGCGCAATGTGTACGGAACGATAGGGTAGAAAGGGGAAGGTTTAACACGAGCACACAAGGAATAGGAAACACACACACACACACACACACATACGTATATAAAATACATAACACACATACGCGTAGCAAGGCTATATAGAGGAATACGCGGGAGCGCGAGAAGCGGTAGAGGAAGGGAGGAGGGAGAAAAAGCGGACCAGCTCTCGCCCGCGGCCGTGATATTACGTAATAAATCATCCGAATCTCGCGATGTCATACAATATGGGCCTGTGTGCAGGTGAGCGACGTCTATACCAATTTTCATTCCGAACGACATTTGACGTTCTCGCGCGCCCTTTCGACCCCGTGCTTTCTGCACTTGGCTGCTGCTGCAGCCGGCTCAGCCAATTCTATAAACCCGGGGCCCGCGTTTCCGTTACCAACCGGAGATTAATTTTGCTCCACGTTCTTCCCAAGGCTTCTGTTTCACGCGGGTATGGGTCGACGAATCGCACATGCCGTCGTGCTAACGAAATTGAGTCTTCAAACTTTTCGTCAGATTTTTCTAACGATATTTGAAAAAAATCTAAAAATAAAAAATAACATTTTTAAATAATATCGCAAAATATTTTTAATACTTATGATATAATAAATATACGTGTTAAAATCAATCTCGTCAGATTGAATTTAAAATTAAATATATTTTTTTAAATTAATTATATATTTATTCTAAAATGATTAAGCTAATAAAAAAGTTAATTTCCGTATTTTTTTTTCCACAGAAATATCTACAATTCAAAGGTAAATATTAAGTCAAAGTGGTATTCATGAAAATAGTTACAGAATGTGACATGCATGTGACTTCTCTCAGGAATTCCCACGGGAAAGTTCTACACGAGCAGGATATCATTCGCGCTTTTAATACTGGTATTAGTAGTGAAAATAACGAAGCAGCGGTCGATTCAGCTTCGAGTGTGGTTTTCGCAGAGCAGCGCTTCAGTTGAATGCGTGCTAAGTATTGTGCGGTTTAGCTTGGCCGTTCTCGTGGTCGAGTTAAATGGCGCATTGATCAAAATTAAATGCCGTGAGACAGCTATTAATGCTATCCTTTTAATTCATTTTATCTTGTCACTTTAATAATAGATAGCGGTCGAACCGCTATTTATTATTAAATTGTATTTTTGAATATATCGTGTAATTATTATATAGGAACGATAAAGGACAAAGAGGAGAAGAAGAAAAGGAGGAAATCTGGAGCATCAAGCGAATAATTGTGAGGTGACCAATTTATATAAATATTTATTATTTTTAACTTGTGATGGGGAAACCTGAAAATAAATAAAATATACAGTGAATATTTTATATAATAACAGATATATAATATAAAAAAATTCAATTACTATATATATTTTAATTATAAATAGTTAATGAATAAAATCGAAAATTAAATTGCTTTTTACTTTTATACATTTCGTGTCGCGATGCTACCGTGTACCGCGCTATATCTGAAAATTTTTCACAGAAAAGAAAACTGAAATATCTTTATGCTATAATATCAGAAATTTAAGGAAGACGTGTTAGCTAGAATCTCTGAGTATCGCGAGACGTAAAGTGCAGGCAAAGGATAAGTCGTTGGCGATGTTATTCCGGTTGTAGCCGCGGTTTCTTCGCGGTAGAATCGGTAACGCTATCACGTACCGCAGCTTTTCTGATTCTGGCGGCCGCGCGGGGCAGCTTTACGTCATATCCAGACGAAAATTGGAAAATGCTCTTGATCTTCGTCGGCGTAACCATTCAACATCTCATCGCTACCGTAGTACCGATGCTTACAACTGTACACCTTATTGCAGTC